>NW_019154089.1:47765364-47821969 GCF_002288905.1 Enhydra lutris kenyoni
GATGCGGGACTCGATCCCAGGACCCTGAGATCATGACCTGAGCCGAAGGCAGCGGCTTAACCCACTGAGCCACCCAGGCGCCCCAAAGGGAAATTTTTAAAAAATATATTTTTTGAAGCCTCCTGAGTGGAGAAAACTGTGAGAGCCCTCAGCAGGGTGGAAAACTCTGGCATCAGAGTTTTGTTCAAATCCCACCTCGGCCGCTTTGTCCGCATAGCCTTGGCTGTATTCCTCTGCACCTCATCTGTAAAGCTAAACCAGAAGCCTACCTTTTAGGGAGTTGAGAGGGCTTAATGAGAAATGTTTTCGTCTCATGTTAGGTGACATAATTAAAACAATAACAATGACAGGACTGATGTGTGGTGGAAGGAGCCTGAGACGTGGAGTCAGGTGCGCCAAGTTCAAACGCCATTTCTTAGCAACTGCAGGTGGTGATGCTGGGCAAATTATGTAACCTCAGTGCACTTCCATTTCCTCAACTGTAAAATGGATTATTTTGAGGATAAAATTATATTTTTATATGTGTGTGTATGTTAGTTATAATATATGTCTATTAGCTTGACCCCTTAGAAAAGTTTGATAAATGTTTGTCCTTTCTTTTCTTTGAAAGTCATTACATGTTAAATAAAATTGCTATTTTTCCACTTCTGTGGTTCAGCATGCTTCACTTCCCCTAGATATAACTGAAGTATAAACCTCATTTAAAAACATGTCAAAAAAATAAAATAAAATAAAATAAAAACATGTCAGATACATAACAGATGTTAAGGGCAAAGAAGAGTTAAAAGCACTACCAAAATGTAAGATGTATTTTATTTTACATATCACTAACATATAATACATAATTAATATAGTTTTGTTATATTCTGTTGCTCCCGTTCCTTGGCTACATTACATTTAGCCTGAACCATGGGGATAAAATAAATAGAACATCTACAGAGCAATTCAGCATTCAAACAACCAACCAGTAAGAGATTCCCCTTTTCCCTTCTTCCACCCTCGGAGACCAGGGGTTCGGTGGGGTTGTGGCTCACTCAGTCTCTGAGTACAGAGGTGATTTTCAATCTCCATTTACATCTAATTATCAAGTCACAGTCTGCAGGTTGACAACAAGGTCAGGAACCAATGAAATTAGTCCCACTAGAGACCTCAAACTCTCCCCATGAAAAGGAAAGGGAGACAAGAAAGCCTGTGGAGAATAACTTTGACTCTAGTAGGACCATTCATGGAAAGGAAAGGCAGTGCTGGAAAAACTAGCTGTCTGATATCCCCCAACCCCACCCTCTGCTTTACCAGATTGCATATGTGTGCAAATTTCCTCTTTGTAATTAGTAAGTACTGGTGAAGGCCCCTTAAGTCCTGTGTTCCAAACATTCTTTCCCAAAAACGTAATGAAATACTGCTTCTCAAGCTGGTCATTCTAAATCCCGACCCTGGCCACACATTGGAATGACCCAACAAGCTTATAAAAGATACGGATGCAGGGTCCCCTCTCAGATCAGTTATAGTAGAATCAGGTATGGGGGCGTGGTGAGAGGGTGGGCATCAGTGGCTTTGCACGGGTCCAAGGTCATTCTACTGTCTAACCAGTGTTTAAGAGCAGCAGAGACATCCACATTCTCTAGCACTTAGAAAACACCTTACCCTTTCCACAAGTCCCTGAGAAAGTGAAAATATGAAAGGGAGGGGGTCCTTTAACATGGGCTGGAGCAAACTGCCTCATCTCAGAATCTATCTCTCTGACAGGTGCATTTCTGAGATAAGGAGGTCATACCCTCCTGCGGGATAATGTACACGCAGTAGAGAGTTTCCCTAGATTCTTCAGAATGACCCGCCGAGTCTATAAAGAAAGCCAGCTTTGTACCTTAACCGCACCTTGCACTTCTCTGGCACGCTTGTGGCAATGACCCACAGGGCTGGGTCTCAGGTGGCCGCATCGGTCCCTGCCTCATGCTCCAGTCACCGCAGTTCTTTGACTGATTTCTTTTACTTTTTATGCCTCTCTGAGAATCATCCACAGACCCATTTTCCCCCAAATTGCTCACTCTCTCATCCTTCCTCCCAGAGTCTCCCCAAATGAGAAACACTGGAGATTTGTTTTGTTTTTTCTTTTGTTGTTTGTTGTTGTTGTTGTTGTTGTTGTTGTTGTTGTTTTTAATGCTCCCATTAATCTTAGTCAATTCAGCACTCACGGGGCTGGGTGCTCGAATATGCTCGTCAATATGAGAAAACAGTAGGCGAAGAATTACGACACGACTCCCCTTTGACTGGACTTTGGCTCCCAGGAAACACAGTTGGACAGAAACCCCAACTGAAAACAAGCAATAATTGTCCCCCAGTTGTCCCGCCCTTTGCAGATAAATGCCTTGCGGGACCCATCTGGCCATTCCACGCGGGGCCACCTAGTCAGAGCAGATGTCTGCCAGCCAGAGGTTTGCCTTTGCACTATGCATTTTAAAAATAAGTTTGCTGACCGCCGGGCCTACTCCTAGGTGAGTTGCTTTTCCGTTTGTCTCTGGAATTTCACTTCCGGCTTTGATATTTCAAGGTCTACTTCTTAGCAGGAAAGCAGGTTAAAAAAAATTTTTTTTCAACCCACCTTGAGATAGATAGTCCCTGATTTAACCTTTGAAAAAGGGTGAGGAAAAGTACAGGAGTGTGTTTCTGAGAGTTTTCTAAGGAGACCTGTAGCTGTTTCCAGCAATTTCTTTTAAACAGCCATTCAAATGTTAAGGCCAAGATAGTCTTTCAATACTCGGAATGATGAAACAAAGCTGATTTTCACCAGGGTATGATAGATAAACCTGAGTTTATCAGTATTTCACATCTGAAAAACTTTAAAAGAAAGAAAATTAATCTCTCCCTCATTCTGCCTCAATGTCTACCACCCTTTACGGCGGACTACCTCACCTTTCTGCCCCCGTGTCAGGTGAGGGTTAGGCACCTTGCTTTTCCTCCTTGACATCCCAGGTTGTGTCCAGAGGCACACATTTTGACCTCAGGCTTAGGATTGTAGTTCTATCCTTCAAGAAGAATCACCATCCTGCGGACCCATCAGCCATGCTTCCATCAAAGACTGACTTTCTCTCCTTTTGTTCTGATCCTAATTGGGAACAGGAAACTCATGCCAAGCTGAGCCAGGAAATAAATCATAAGATAGTATCTGCTTACTGAACACCGCTGCTGCACCCGGAATTGCTGGAGAACACGTCCGCCATCCAATACAGAATGATGAAACCCGGGGACAGTATTGAACTATTTCCGGTTTTGACAGTATTGTTGGGGGACAACATCTGCCCAAACACTCACCCTCTGCCTTGACATCACTGCAACTTGCAGCCATTTCCACTCTGGTCATCTGACCCTTAGCTTAACCAAATTCTGTTTTGGAAACTGATGGCCATGGCAAGCACATCCTCACCAGCCTCTCGGCTACCTCGGGGGCCTTCGCGCCTCCTGAGCCCCACTCGGCACGTGGTGTGAGCTGAAAAGCCGTGTTCCATTTGGAAAACATTTTCACTTACCTGACATCGGGGACAAAAGGGATTTGGGAAGGCAGTTACTAAAAGTTGCTTTAGCCTTCTGGTACTTACCCTGACCCTTTCTTAAGTTAAAAAAAAAAATAATTTAAACAATCCGCATTCCTGGATTGAGACTCCTGCTGATCAAAAAGGAGAGTCTGCAGGGAAGCCTGCAACCACTTTGAAGTTTGCGTCCCTGGGTCCTGGCCGCACTCAGCTGTTTCAGGGAGGACCACAAAGGCCCCCTGGCCGGCCCCCCAGCTCGGAGCAGATGCACTGCTGGGTCAGATTTGGCTTCGAGTGCCTCACTTCCAAGGCCCTTAGGAGTTTATGAGGGTTACCCTGCTCGAACACTCCGTGCCCTGCCCCTTGACAGACGGTTGAGGTCAAAACAGAGTGTTCAGATCCGTCAGGAAGTGAAACACGTAGTTCGACCAGAGCACTGGAGTTTGCAAATGATTTTTTTTAAATACAGAGTTGATCAGAATGGAGCACTCCTCTGGAGTGAGGCTTCCCAAACTCAGCTGCAGGTGCCATTACTAACGAACAAACCTTGTACGTTTGAGCGCGTTACTCAAACTTTCTGTACCTTGGTTCCCTCATCTGTAGGGTGGCAGCTGTATTCTTTTCCTAGTACCAGAAATCAGGCAGCTTCAGACAACAGAAATCTATTACCTCACGGTTCTGGAGGCTGGAAGTCTGAAATCAAGGTGTCCACAGGGCGGTGCTCCCTCTGAGACCCTAGGTATGATCCCTCTCTGCTTCTGCTGGTAGCTGGCAATCTTTGGCATCCGTGGCTTGTAGTTACCTCATTTCAGTGCCTGCCTCTGGCACCACAGGGCTATCGTCAATCATCCTTCCTCTATGCCTGTTTGTCAGGTTCTAAATTTTCTCTTTGTAGAAGGACACCAATCATACTGGATTAGGGCCCACCGTAATAAATTCACTTTAACTGGATTTCCTCTGTAAAGACCTTCTTTCCAAATAAGGTCACATTCTGAGGTACAGGGGTTCGAACTTTAACTTCCTGGATGGGGGGATGGGGTGGGGGGACACAATTCACCCCTTAACAGTGACAACAATAGCACCTATCTAATAAGGGACTCTGTGACAGTTAAATTATTATATATATATTGTACTTAAAGCAACCGTGCCTGGCACAAAACTCAGTATACGCAAAATATTCTTTAAAATAATAACTTGCTATTACTTGGATATGCTTTCTAGTTTGGAGGAAAGGAAGAAGTTGAGTTACAGCCAGCCTTCAGGGGTTATCATCCGGCTGCACACGTTTCATCTGAAGCCAAGTGACAGTGCACTGTTGCTACCAGTAAATTATGAGGAATCGATCAATAATCCTTTGTTTGTGAACATAATAGTGCCCATGAGAATAGATCATAAATGGGACAGTATCTCTTAGGTTTCTCAAAGTAGAATAGAATGTTAAAACCAGTGTGCTAGGAGAGTCATAGCTCTTAACACAGGTCCTGGAAGCAGGTGGCCTGAGTTTGATTCCAGGGTCCATCGTTTATTAGCTTTGCAACCTGAGGCAAAGTCCTTAATTTCTCTAAATCTGTTCCTCACCTCAAAGTGGAAATAAAACTGTGACTTGCTATGGGAAATTCCTGATAATTCACGCCATGTCCTCAGCACAGTGACCGTCCCGCTTTGAGGGCTCCATGGGCACAGCTATTATTATATTTTCTTTTTAATTTGTAAATAAACAACATATTTACAGGGTTCAAAGATCAAAACATATAACAAAGTGTACCTTGAGAAGTCTTGATTTCCCACCCATAACTTTTCATGAGATTTATGTTCTTACGTATAAAGTGCTTAGAATCTTACCCCCTCCTGCCCTAACCCATTCTCCTAGGCAGCCACCTTCATCAGCCTTCTGTGCATCCTTCCAGAATGTTTTAGTGCAGATTAAAGCATACGGTCATATGTAATCTTATCCTTCCCCTTTCTTTCACATACCGTCTTGTACTTTGCTTTTTCCTTTACAGTATATCCTGGAAACCTTGTCGTATCAATTTAGAAGGAACTTCCTAATTCTCCTCACAACTGATTAATTTCCCATTGTGTGGATATGCAGTCCAGATAGTTCATCTTTGACTGATGAACACTTCAGTTATTTCCATTCTTTTGCAACAACGTTGCAATGGGTATTTTTAGTCCAAATCAGTTTGCAAGTGGATAATTATACCTGAGGACGAATTCCCAGAAGTGATGTAAAGGAATCACAAGGAAATCACCTTTGTCTCTTTGCTAAAATGGCCCTGTGGCTCTGGGAGTTTGGTACCACTTTGCACGTCCCCAGCAGAGTATGAGAATGCTTACTGAACCACAGACTTGTCAACAGCTTTCAGTCAGCTTTTTGGTATTTGCCAGTCTCATAGGTAGAACAAAACAAAACAAAACAAAACCCTATCTTCAAATAGTTTTAACTTCCCTCTCTCTTTTTATTATTTTTTAATTGAGGTATAATTGATATACAATATGTTCTTAGTTTCAGGTGTACATCATGATGATTCAATGTTTTTATACATAATGAAATGATTCCCATAAGAACGTTGCGTATTTTTTTATCTGTTTAAAGAATGTGGGTATGTTTTCCTTTGTGAATTCCATGTTCTTTACTCTTTTTCCTATTGAGTTTCTTGTCTTTCCCTTATGGATTTCTATGACCACTTTATAAACTAGTCCTTTGACTCTGGTATGAATTACAAACATCTCCCCCAATCTGTCATTCATCTTTTGACTGTATCGGTGGTGTGTTTTGGTGTAATTATAATTTTCATAATTATCTTATTCTTCATTTTTCGAGTAGTTAAGAAAGAGCACTAAACTGGGAGTTGGAAGTCCCAGGAGTGGCTAGGTAGATGGCCACATGTTAGTAATTATTATTCAATTTATTTGAGTTAAATTTGTCTCAACAGTCTGGAAAAGCACCCAAACATCTGTTAATGAAAAAGCTAGGCTTAATTATTAAATTGAAGATATCCAAAATGTCAGTTTTCCCTCCTTCTTTGGCTGTATACACCTGTGTTTTTAATATTCATATTCAATACAAGTTAACAGATATTTATTCATCAACTACTATTGGACAAGGAGGGTCATTTGTTTATTTATCTCGGTAATACAGTAAATATTTATTGAGTTTGCAATGCGGGCCAGACATTGCATCAGGAATTGCAGTGTAATACTGAACACATTACAAGGGTCTCTCCCCTCACTGGCTTACAGTCAACTAAGGAATATAAACAAATACACAGTGATTGAAACAGCCAAGGTCTCCAAGTGAAGACCATGATGTTAGGGGAGATGTGCTCCTGTGACTTCCACCATTCCACCATCACCATTTCACCATTCCACTCGTCCCCTGGCTTCATCTGTTCCAGCCCCTGCAAGGACTTTGCACCTGTAACTCTGCCCCCTCTCTCTTGCATCATCAATAGCTCTCTTTGTACCGAATCATTCCCATTAATCTACAGACATGTTGTAACACTTCCACTAAATGTTGGCTCATCCTCAGCCTTACTCCATCCATTCACACTCACATCCAGCCTCGTGGAGGGATATAGCACTTGCATTTTGACAAATCTCAAATTTATATCTATGGCGCACTCGCTTCCCTGAACACAATGTCTAATTACTTAAGTCAGCAGCTCTTGAAATTCTAAGAGGCATCTCAAACTTAACATGTCCGAAACATACCCACTGATTTCTCTACCAACCTCACCCAAACTACACCACTCACTGGCTTACTCGGGTAATAACCTGGGAATCACACTTGACTCCCCTATTTGCATCCTTCCCACAGGCAATCTAACAGCACGTCTGTTGGTATTATCCTTAAAATATGTCCCAAATCTGCCCACTGCCTGCTGTCTCCACTGTGACTATTCTAGCCCAAATCACTATCATTTCTGGCCTGTATCCAGCCTCACCCACATCCCACTAGTCAATTTTCCATCTAACAACCAGAGACATTTTTAAGTCTTTTGAAAACTTAACTCTGGGTGTTACTCCTGTTCTCATACTCCTCTAAGAATTTCCATCAAGGTCAGAATCAGATCCAAACTCTTCACCACAGCCTACAAAGCAGGAGAGGCACCCTACCTGTTTCTCCAGGCACATCAGCCACCCTCCTTTTTGCTCACTCTTCTCTGTCACTGTACTTCGGTGCTTCTGATACACTGTCTCAGGGCCTTTGCACTTACTTTCCCCTAGCACAGAACATTCCTTTTCCAGATACTCAATAGCTTCTCTCTGAATGCATCCAAGTATCTAACCAAGTATCATCTGTTTTGGTCAATATTGCTATGTAACAAACCATCCCAAGACAGTAGCTTAAAATAATACCGATTATTTTACTGGTTCATGAGTCCAAGGGTGGACTGGGCTCCGTGAAGGGGTTCCCATGGGTGTAGTCAGATGGTGGCTCGGCCCGGGATTCTTATGATGGCTTCTTCACTCTTGTGTCTGTCACTTGGGCTGGGAAGACTCAAACCGCTAGGGGCTGGAACACTTAAGTCTCCTTGAGAATCTGTCTCCACGTCTCTCCTTCTCTCTGTCCTCCATGTGGTAGACTCAGAGTAGTCAGTTTTATCCATAGTGGGAAAGGGCTCACAGTGCGCATGTCTTGAGATAAGACAGCAGAACTTGTATGGCCTTCTCGAACCTTAGCCTTTAAAACATGCAGGCTCACTTCCACCGCATTCTACTCAACAGGGTGTTAAGAAAGACACTACTGGGAGTCCCTGGGTGGCTCAGTGGGTTAAAGCCTCTGCCTTCGGCTCAGGTCATGACCTCAGAGTCCTGGGATCGAGCCCCACATCGGGCTCTCTGCTCAGCAGGGAGCCTGCTTCCTCCTCTCTCTCTCTGCCTGCCTCTCTGCCTACTTGTAATCTCTGTCTGTCAAATAAATAAATAAAAAATCTTTAAAAATATTTTTAAAAATTAAAAAAAAAAAAAAAGACACTGCCGGCTTCAGGCAGAGGGCACTTAGAACCCATCTTTGTTGGGAAGAATGGCCAAAAAAATTGTGAATACATTTTTACATCACCATACCTCCTCTGAGAGGGTTATTTGACTACTCCATACAAGAAATCTCCTTCCTCAACCCCAGCCCGGGACCCCTCCTCTTACCCTGCTTTCCTTTCTTTGACTGCTCACATGTCTTCATTGATACTGCATGTTATATCTGCTGGATTCTCGTTTACTGTATCTCAGCCACTAGAATGCAGGCTCTGTGGTGGTAAAGACATGTAGCCCCAGACACTAGAACCATTCCTGACACAGAGCAGGCCCTCCATGAGGGTCGTTGAATATTGGCTCATTGGGAGCACCTGAGAGAAGCTCTTAAGTTAAGACTTGGGAAATCAGGAAAGTTCCTAAAAAAAATGAGTGTTGGATACTGTTGTCCTATTACCTTTTCGTTTGATGAATTGCATGAACTAAGCAAACTGGCAGATCTGTGGGTTAAGAATGCAATCCTAAGAAGCTTATATTTCACCACTCAAAGGAGCCACATTGCCTTATTTATTGACAAAAAGATTCCTTCCTACAGCAGGTGTTTTTTTTCGCCTGGGTCTGCTGCAATGTGTCCCGGAGTGTGAGCTGCTCTGGAGGTTTCCTTTTACTAAAGCTGGAATCTCTTCATGGCCAGGAGATGGGAGCAGGCGTGCATCAACGGCCCTTCATTGAATGCATTTCTGGCCCAGACTTAGACCTCCTGTCGTGCTGCTGTACATCACTTTGATCTAGGAAGTGACTTTCAAGCTGAGATTGAAACACTTAGAGATACGTTTTACTTGATAAACACATTTCATCTAGGAATCCAGAAAGTGCTTTGCAAATACTTCTCCAGTCCGCCTAATAACTCAGCAGGGCAAAAGGCAGGTGGTATGCATTGTACATACACAGTCTTTGAGCCACAAAACATTATCTGCCTAGTGAGTCAGAGGAGCTCAGGAGGGAGCGGTGGGCTCAGAAGGAGCTGTCCGAGATCACTCATCTTCTTTCTTAATATTTATGTAGTGCATTCATTTCAGTACAGCATTCCTTTTGCATAATCTACTACTTCCTGCTGATGATTCCCCAGGGTCTGCTTATTTTGCCTCCAAGTAACCAGGTATCTGGTGCAATGAAGGGAAAACAGCCAGATGCTCACACACTTTCCCGCTTATTTTTGTCTAATTTGACACCATTTAGGTTTAAGCTTAAAATAGATCCAGGCAACAACCAAGCTGTCCAACTGATGTGCTTTAAAGATTTCATTTATTTATTTGATGGTGGGGCGGGGGGAGAAAGAGCACAAGCAGGGGGAGTCAGAGAGGGAGAAGCAGGCTTCCCACTGAGTAGAGAGCCGGATGCAGGGCTTGATCCCTGGACCCTGAAATCATGACCTAAGCCGAAGGCAGACTCTAAATCGACTGAGCCACCCAGGCATCCCCCAACTGATATACGTTAAAGAATGGCTCTATTAAGGAAGGAAGGAAGGAAAGAAAGAAAGAAGGAAGGAAAGAAGGGAGAAAGGAAGGAAGGAGGGGGGAGAGGGGGAGGGAGGGAGGAGGAAGGAGGGGAAAAAAAGTATTGACAAAGTTATGACCATTTGGGTCATTTCAAAGAGGATTTACTTGGTGATGAGAGGGGGATATAGCATAGGGAACAGGGTAACATTGCAGTGAACTAGGAGTGGAGAGAGGTTGATTCTGAATCCAGTTTTGCCAGTAACTGTCCAACTTTGGATAAGCGGTATAATTTTGGTTTTAGTTTCTCATCTGTAAAAAAGAACTAATAACACCTACAAAATTTATGTCTCAGAGGTTAGAATAAAAGGTTAATGAGAAAATGAGATTTGAAAGTTGTCTAGTAAAACTAGAAGACAAATAGAAGAAACTGGGGGCACCTGGGTGGCTCAGTCGTTAAGCAGCTGCCTTTGCCTCAGGTCATGATCCCAGTGTTCTGGGATCTATGGCCACATCAGGCTCCCTGCTCCGCCGGAAGCCTGCTTCTCCCTCTGCCACTCCCCCTGCTTGCGTTCCCTCTCTTGCTGTGTCTTTCTCTGTCAAATAAATAAATAAAATCTTTTTAAAAATTAAAAAAAAATTAAATAGAAGAAACTGCTTAGTTAAAAAAAACATTTATTGAATGTTGTAGGCTGAATTGTGTCCCCTACCCCCATTCATATGTTGAAGTCCTAACCCCCAATACCTCAGAATATGACTGTGTTTGGAGTTAGGGTCTTTAAAGAGGTAATTAAGTTAAGATGGGTTCCTTTTACTGGGCTCTGATCCAATATGACTTATAAGTCCTTATAAGAAGAGTAAATTTGCACACAACTGTAGAGAGGAAAGATCATCTGAACACACAGGGAGAAGCCAGCCATATACAAGTTCAGGAGAGAAGCCTCACAAGAAACCAACCCAGCAGACAGCTTGATCTCAGACTTCTAGCCTTCAGAACTATGAGAAGATAAATTTCTGTTGTTTCAGCCACACAGTTGTGGTATCTGATTATGACAGATACATGACACCTGATATCTAGAGGGTTGTAAGTCCCACTCCCAGGACAGGGATGTGATCAGAGGACTTTTCTAGGGGGTCTTTCAGAGGATAGGGTCATTCCAGGGATGAACTCAAATCATGGTCTAGAAGGGCAATAAAAGATCAAAGGCAGAGCTCTGTACTAAGTCCAGAGTGTGAGTCGAACCTGTAAAAAAGAAAAGGAGTCCTTAAGTTAGAAACTGAGAAAGAAGGGAATCAGTGTGTACATAATTTATGTGGTGCTATTATTTATGTAAAAGATGTTAGAGAACAGTCTGTGGTGATGCCAATGTCTTTGGAGCAGGATCCTGGTCCCAGTGTGTGAAACAGATGAATAGCCTTTCTCAGCAGCCCTCATCGTGGGCTGGGTTCTAGGCTTGCCAGCAAAAGACTCATCACTCTGGAGTGTGTACAGTGGATTTCACCTTCCATTGTCATCCTTCAGTCCATACTGTACCCTCTGAACTAATTATTCATTGAAGCCGCTCTCAGTGGCAGGTGGGAAAGAGAAAAGTATCATGTCACAGATCTACAGGGTGCAGTTTCTAGAACCAAGGGAGTTTTCCCTTCATTGCACCAGATACCTGCTTACTTGGAGGCAAAATAAGCAGAACCCTGGGGAATCATCAGGAGGAAATCAAAGAGCCACCAGGACTGCATACCTTTCCAGAGGCTCTAAGGGGGAATCAATTTTCTTGGTTCTTCCAGCTTCTGGAGGCTGCCTGCCTTCCTTGGTTCATGGCTTCTTTCCACTTTCACAGCCAGCAAGAGCCAGTGGGGTCCCTTCTTATGCTTTGAATTTCTCCTACTTCTTCTTCTGTCTTTATATCTCCCTGAACTGTTCTTCTGCATTTAGGAGCTTACACGTTTGGAATGAGTCCACCCAGAATAATATTTCTAAGTCACATCTACAGACACCTTTCTGCCCTGTAAGGTAAAATATTCTCAGATTCTAGGGATTAGGTTAGGGACATGTTGGGGTGTCATTATTCTGCCTGCTGCACCATGTTAGAAAATTTGGATTTTATCATAAGAGTGATAGGAAGCTTCCAGAAATGTTTTCAGGAGGGGTATGGTACAATCAAATCTGCATTTTTAGAAGATCCTACATACAATTTATGGGAACTGGATTAGCAAGACATTGTTGTCATCCAGGAGAGATGTAATCTTAGTGTAGAACAGAGAAGCATCTGTCAGAGCTGAAGCATGGATGGATTCGAGAGTCATTTACGAGACTAAACAACAGATTTTAATGGTTGATTAGCTATAGGCGATGAGTGTGAGGGTTGCAGGATAAGACAGGCAGCACCCAAGCCTCTGGTCAGGCCAACTGCATAAAAGTGCTGTTCACCCAGACAGTAAGTACAGCTTTGAGAGGAGAGAAAAAATGATGAATTTGTTTTGAGAATATTTTGAGTTCAATGGACCATAATGAAATCCAAGTGCAGATGTCCAGTTGGGAGTTTTATCCAAGAGCTTAAAATTCAGGAGAGATGTCTGGACGGCAGACTTATCCCTGAGCGTTATTAGCATATGCATGGAAACCAAAGCCCTGGGAAAGTGTAGAGAGAAAAAACAAAAAAGTGGATTCAAGGACAAGGCCTGGAAAAATAGCATTCCAGAGACCATCTAAGGAGGAGGAGCACATGGGTGAGTAGGAGAACCGAAGAAAGAGAAAGAAGAAATGGTAGTTTAGTGTCATTCAGTCCAAGGGAAGAGAGTATTTTAAACAGCAAGAATGGCCAATTGCATTGACCCCTGTGAGGAAGTCAATAAGAGAAGCACTGAAAGGACCAAGTGAGCCACATGGCAGTCATCATTGACTTTGGCCAGAGCAATGTCCCTGGGGCAGGAGGGCTGAGCAGTTGATTGGGAGTAAGGAACAAAATACAGGATTCAAACTACTCTCCCAAGGAAGTTGGCTAAAAGGATGAGAGAATTTAAGAAGTACCTAAAGATGAAGGGGGAGATGAAACTCTTTTTTTTCCCCTTTTTTATAAAAGAGAAACAAATATGTTGATAACAATTCTTTTACAAATTCTTTTACATTATGAAAGGGCAGGAATGGGAGCAGCTGGAAGGAAATGTAGAGTTCACAAAGAAGGTCTTTTTTGCTCATTCATTTGCTTCTTTCTGTTTAGTATCAAAAACTTGAACACAATATACAACACATGGAAAGAAACTGGGAGGGAGAAAGAGTTTTAATGGAGACCACGTTCAGTTCGTCTCAGAGGTCTCAGAGAACTGGGATTTAGAGGCTTTGTGGAGGCAATGGCCTTACGGAGCCAGCCCTCTAAAGTAAGAGGCTGCACTCTAGAAAGGACAGGTGCCAGCTCTGGGAAGTCGGGGCAGAGCATTCATAGGATGCTTGTTGTGGTTTTTGCTTTTGGTTTTGTTTTGTTTCGTTTTGTTTTTTCTTTCATTAAAGAAGATTGTCATCCAAGGAGGTGTTGTAACCAGAAGAGATCCAAATGGTGAACCAAGAAAGAAAGTTCAAAGCTCAGAAAAGCACAGCTGAGCTTTGGATCTGGAGTGGGAGGGAAGGCTGTAAGGGCCAAAGTATAAGTGTTAAAATGCAGAATGGTGAGGGGTTAGTCCTGAAGCAGAGCGTGAAGGGTAAGTCTTGTTTAGGATGTGAACAGAGCAGGGGTAGGAAAGCTGGGCTCCCAGGTGCTTGCCTGATCCCGCTGGCTTACAAGAAAACCAGGCAACTGGAGGCTTTTTCAGACTCTGGGGGAAGCAAAGTGAAAAAAGGTCTCTAGAAGGTAGCGGGAAATCTGAGACTAATGCACATAAACAGGCAGTACGATGATGACTTGCCTGTTTCCCTGATCACCATTACTATATTGTGGTTAGGTCGAACGTTAAGTCACAAAGCAGTACAAGAATTCAATAAGAAGACCAATTGAAAACATAAAGCTGCTTATGATCCAATGTCAAATGAGAGATCTAGTAAAAGGATAATTTCTTTGATTTTTGGGGCTCCTCGGTGGCTCAGTCGGTTAAGCATCTGCCTTCGACTTAGGTCATGATCTCAGCGTCCTGGGATCAAGTCCCGCATGGGGCTCCCTGCTCAGCGGGAGCCTGCTTCTCCCTCTTCCTCTGCTCATGCTCTATCTCTCACTCTCTCTCTCTCTCAAATAAACTTAAAAAAAATCTTAGAAAAAAAAGGATAAGTCCTTTGATTTGGAAAGCAGAAAAATAGTAAATAAATCAGACTGGTTCGGGAAGACTTCTTGGACACAGACACGAGTCACGCCATGAAGTTGATGATTCTGTTCTCTTAGTTATGGCCCACGGGTAGTAGAAGACAATGAGAAGCCACTTCCCATAGACTGCAGAATGAGCTCTTGGAGCGAATGGTCGGAATGTGACCCTTGCCTCAGACTAAAGGTAAGTGTCATTCCCCACCAATTCATTCCCCACCAATGACCCCAAATGGAAACTGTGTTGCCAGCATCTCCAGGAAAAGGACTAGGAGGCAGGGAGTTCCCACCCCCACCCGCACTGAGTTCCCAACTAAGAAGGAAAGATAAATATCTATGTGGATGAGGCTCAATTTGCCTAGAAATCTCACCATGGCACACAATAATAAATGTGTGCCTTGAAGAACCAGATGCTGAAGGAGAGAGAGCCAACCCTAGCATGCGAGGTATTACTTTAATATTGCTGACTACTTTTAGGGCTTCCATCTTGAAACAATCAACTTAACTGGTCTAGAGGGCTACAGTGCTGTGGACGCAGTTTTAGATCATTATCCTTTTTTGGCCATAGAAATTCTAATATTTCCAGCTTGTTTTGTGCAGTTCCGTTCAAGGAGCATTGAGATCTTTGGACAATACAACGGGCAGAAGTGCATAGAGGCAGTGGGAGACAGACAACAGTGTGAACCCACTGAGCCCTGTGAAGACGTGGAGGAGGACTGTGGCAATGACTTTAAATGTGGTACAGGTAATCCTCGCATCCCCCTTACTCCCCACGGGCTTCTGTGCGCACTCGCAAACAAAAAGAACAAAGCCTGCTTTTACACGCTTATGTTTCCAAGTGCGAAAGGGGCTGGTCAAAGGGCTTTCTGTAAATGTACAAAGAATTCAAGTGTGTGCCTGTTGCCTCCCCTCCATTGTTAAAGTCCATTTGCTTACATCAGGAAGAAAGAGGAAATCTGGCATGAAACACACAGTATCTTTCTTGATTTTGATCACAGGCCGATGCATCAAGAGACGGTTTCTGTGTAACGGTGACAATGACTGTGGGGACTTTTCAGATGAGGATGATTGTGAAGGTGATCCCCATCTCCCCTGCCGTGACAGAGTTGTGGAAGAATCCGAGCTGGGACGGACAGCAGGCTACGGGTCTGTATTTGGCTGAAATGTTTCTAGATGAAGATGGGAGAAAGGGACTTCCATCTTTTCCTGCGGTGCTAGGGTGGTGGAGGGTCTGCACGGGGGCAGGGCAGCCCCCTGGTCTGCATTCTCCTTGAAACATGCTTGAGCTTAAAAGAAGGTAAGTGCAAAGTCAGTATCTCAAGATCATTTGGACAAGGTGCCCGTCCTCAGGAAGGGGTCTGTACAATCAGGATGATAGGTGATTTTCTCCGAGTCCAGCAGGAGGTGACACACCTCAGTTAAGAACTTCAGAAAGGCCACAGCCATGTTCAAGTGACATGTTATCACTTGACATTGAATTGCCAGTGGTGGGTCTGGCCATTCAGATGTTTGAATTGTCGGTAAGGCTGTCTTCCATGGAAACTTGTTCTGGATCGACATCTGGTTATAAGTTCTCAGAAGAGTACAGCATTGTAGAGCTGACCCAAGAGGAAAGCACAGAAGAAGCAGTTGTGATGTTGGTTGGTGATGGTGTTGAGATTCTGGTTCTCATTACAAAGTGAAGTTTTGCCCATTTTCTGTGCAAAACGTAGGGGCTAGGGCCAGCTAAGCTCAGACGAGAAGGCTTGAACAGTTTAGAACTCAAGAGTTTTACAGAATAAAGACCACTAACCAGAGATCTGTGTTCTAGGAATTAGGAAAATGATGTAGGTCCAAGGGGCTGTTCTGTTCTGTTCCATATAGTCAGAGAACATTCCAGGGATGCCCATGGCATAGTTTCCATTTCAGTTTCCAAAAGTTCTGAGCTGTTTTCAGTAATGGTACTTTGGGTAGATTTGTTGCCAAATTATACTCAACAGAGACACATTTTTCCCTACATCCACTGGTCTATTGATGGAGATGGCACGTGGCTCTGTTTCACTGTCTGCCATGCGATGTGTCTTATCAACCTCATAAATCTCAGTGCCTGGTTCATCACAGATGGTCTATCAACACTGGAGAATAGACAAATAGGTGAATTAATCAATCAGCTCATGAATTAATGAAAATAAGTGCTTCTAAAATACAGTCAACTGGCATCCGGTAAGATTGAAACTGGGTCCCTAGAAGTAAATTCAGGTTCAGGACTTAATTCCTGGGACGGGGATAAGGAGAGGAAAGAAGATGAGGGCAATAGTAAAAGCAAAGCTAATAGAGGGACTAAGGTACTGGTTCTCAACCAGGGGTGATTTGCTCCCCAGAGGACATTTGATGATGTCTGGAAACTATTCTAGTGGTCATAACTGTGGGGGATGGGACAGAGGACTCAGGGGATGAGGGAGCACTGCCGATATCCAGTGGGTAGAGGCCCTGGATTGGACCAATCCTGAAAGGCACACAGTGGCCAGACCCACAGCGTCAGTGGAGCTCAGACTGAGAAACCCTATCCAGGGTAGGGGGGGCAGTTCCTAAGGTAAGGCCTCTGGATCAGGGTTGGCCATAAACGGAGATGTCTTCTCCCTCCAAGCTAGACTGAACTTGCACTTGTTGAATCTCAATAAGGAGAAAAATCCAGGGTACCAAGAGTTAGGAAATGGGTAAAACATTTTACACACCCTTTACTCACATTATAAAATCTCGTCCTAGCAGCATTCAAGTGTTGCTTACTAAGTGTCTTTGGCTCCTAGCCTGAAGGTAGGAGTCTTGAATACAGTGTACGGTCTTTGTCTCCAAACACAGGAGGTTCTTTTAATAATTGTCAGTAAATGGTATGGGGGTTGTCAGACACCTTATAACCAGATCACAGCCTGCTCCAATGAGTTCTGACTCTTTCTCCTGCTTTCCTCAGGGAGAGACTGTTGAGTCCATGGTCGAAGTCCATTATGACATTGTTTTTGTTGTATTTGGGATCCAAGAAGCAGTTTTCTCCTTAATCTAAACAGATGGGCTTGAGGCAGGGCTTTGCACATATTATGTATTTTCACTCAATGCAAATTTACACCTTGTGAAAGGATATAGAAATTTTAGCCCGCTCAGCTGAAAAACAATCATTTGTAATCTATTAGTTTTTTTTGTTCAGAGAACAGAGAAATGGATTATATAGCATTTGCTAGAAAGTTTCATAATGAGGCATCCCAGGGAGCTGGGTAATTATATCCTCTTTTGCCATGGTAAGGGCTGGTGACAGGGAAATATATAGGGTTGAGTCTTCAGGACCAAGGAAGAGAGTGGGGCCCCCCGCCATGGGGAAGGTTGGCTGAAGAGGTGAAAAATGAAGTAGGTCCTCATCGAATAATTCCACCAGTATTCTTTATTAAATTCCTCATTACCATGAACAATTACCTGTAATTGTTCCTAAAGTCTATTATTCTCCAACAGCTTTCATTGGCATAATGCTTTGAACTTTCTTTCCTACATTTTTTTCCTATAGATTTTTCATAATAATCCTGAGGTTGTCAGAGAAAGTATTATATTCACTTTACAGGGAAAAAAAGGGGGGGGGAGGGAAGCCAGCAAGACCAGTTTAGTCTCTTTCAATTCTGGTAGAACTCTTTAGTTTCTAGTGGAACTAAACCCAAGTTTCTCTGACTTTTAGAAAAAACTCTATTTTTTTCACCATGCCGCCATACCTTGGCCTCTCCCCCCATGCTCATCAGCACCTACGTCATTTCCCCCCATCACTGCAAAGCCCGTAAATCAACACCCTAACTTCAAAGCAAAACTAACCTTAGAAAATGAAACTCCTTAAGTTGATTTTCTGAATTTTTGAATTAAGAGTATAGAAGAGAGGAAATCAGTAATTAATATTTAAGAAGCATTCTCAGAATGACATGCTTTATTATATCAGTGATATTCTTCAATCCTATGAACATTCTGTATTTATTTACCATGCATGGCTATTATTCTTCCAAGGGGCTCTGGGATATATTGAATAGAAGTAATAGGAGTAAACACCCTAGTCATAGCAACAGGCTTAGAAACTGCTTCTACGTAATCCTATCTGGAAAATGTCAACAAGTCTCACCAGCAGTCATATACAACCAGACTCTTTCACACATGAAAGTCACAAATACCACAGTCATTAATTTATACCTTTTTTTTTTTTTTCATTTGAAGGACTCCCCCTTAAATTCTTAATGCCAGCAGAATTCCCTTGTAACACAAATGTTTCCGCCTTTTGCCTTGTAGGCATTTGAGATTCTCCAGAAGTGTTTAGGGCAATCCCCAACCCATCTTGTGCTCATTGAAAAAATAGAAATCCAAGCCAGCTGTAAATGATGTATGGTATGCAACAAATTACTTTTTTATGTGATCTAAAGCGTAGAACCCCTTCTGTGGCGGGAGCTTTCTTTTCTGTTCACCTGGCAAATTGGAACTGCTTATGGTTCTAGATGTTGGCATGAAAACAGGCATCTCTGGGTGCTGCTAAAATACACATGCTTTTTTTATTTCCCAGGCGATGACATTCCAACCATAGAAGTTTTCATGTTTCTTGGCCGAATAAAAAAATTGGCTCATTCTAGACTAGACTTGCTGTCTCTGTAGTGGTGGAACCAAGTCAAAGGTTTTGAAACATTTCTTCCTTAGTCGTGCTTTAGACTGTGGAGCAGTTTCATTGCAACTTTCCAGATGGATCCAGCCAACTAGTCAATTTGCTGTTCTGTAAAACAAAATCTTCAAAGTAGGGTATGCATACTGTGAGATGCAAAGACTTTCTAAGGGGGAGACAGGTAAGTTTTAAATAATAGTTCTTTCAACTATTAGTGGCTTAACTCATCTATTGAACAAACAGTGAATCTTCAATTCCATACATAAATATTTTTCATAAACTCAGAAAGTTTAGCAACTCAGTAGGATCCAAGTTGTGAGACCCATTCTCTCCTCTCCTTCCCCTTTTACAATTACTTAACTATCACCTTCCAAAAGAAGAGTGCTCCCCTCACCCATCTCAGTTTTACTCTGTGGTTGAAGAACCAAGAAACATTTCCAAATATTGGTGCTGAGTTGGACGCCAGTATCTTATAAGTCAACCCATCTCCACTTCTTTTTGAAAGATATTGTAATCAATTATCAGATAATGGGCTATAAAAATAATTCTTAATGATAGACTAGTAATCTTTTTTTGGCGCAAAACTCAGGAGATCAAAGAATCAAGTGACCTTGCCATGACAAAATGCCTTCTATTCTTTTCCACTTACGTACGTGAGTAAAGTTTATCAACATTAATATCTACAAAAATGGAAAGTAGGAATACGATTGATCATGAATCTTGTCTTTTTCTAGCAATAAGTAATATTTATCCATGAAGGCAGGAACTAATCACTTAATTAAAAAAGACATCCATTCAATTCATTGAGACACCTTTACAAAAAAAAAAGTTTGTTAACTATTTAAATTTTTTTAATATACATATATATACTGCTAATAATTGTAAACTCAATCCAGAGGAGTTTTTAATTATTTAGACCCAATAGTCAAAGGATACTTATTATTTATAAAATTTCAATTAATACCTTTTTGATACAAAAAAGTATTTAAAAAGTGATCCATTAAAACTTCCAAGCTAAAATAACATTACATTAAGCTAAATTTCTGTGGTGGAAATGGACTAGAAAAATAGACTGAAGAATCAAAAGGGAAATCTCTATATCTTTCACTCATTTTTCTGTGAACCTAAAATTGCTCTAAAAAATAAAGTGTCTTTAAAAAAAAAGAATCAAAAGGAATACTACAAAATGTCTAGTTGCTAAAGAAATATAAACATTGCAGGGATTGGACAACCACCATCACTATGGCATTTATAGTTCATTGGATTTATTTTAAAAAGAGGCAAAATAACTATAAGATGTAAATATTTATAGCATGTTGAGAAATTATATCCTTTGCAACTGCTTAAACTTAAGATGAAAAATCTTAGATGTCACGCCAACATTGTGCAGGCAGGCAAAATTTGTCATAATTTTTTATAGAGTAGACGAACAGAAAATCTGAAGACTACTGCCTGAAATCATGCCATACACATTTCCACCAGCAGGATTTTGCTCACACCGTTCATTCCACCTACCCTTCCGTCCCCATTCTGCAGCACCCAAATCAAATCCTACTTCTTCTAACCTCTATTTATGACGCTGCCATGAGGTTTCTTCCTTTTGGGAACCTGCGTGGCAATTGCCTGTGCTGCTCATTGGCTCATCAAGTGTATTTGACCTTGGACTCTTTTGAAATTGGTGGTTATATGTCCAACTCCACAGTTTGAATATAATTTTCATGAGATCAAAGACTGTGTATTAACTCTTAATATTACTCATTATTTATTACAAACACTACACTCTGCGAGGGTATCATAGTCACCCAAGAGTTCATCATCATTATAAGCAAAGATTAATGTCATTATTCCCTGTAAGTGAAGAGGTACAGGGTCTCTATTAATAGAGATTTTTGAAGGACAATTTCACTATAGAACAAAGAAAATGTACTGGCTTGTTGGAGAAACAAGCAGATCATTTGTTTCCAGTGTTCCTTGTCTTTGTATCAAAACCTTAGTCATACCAAAGGGAAAAAAAGTATGACTCATTTGCTGTGGATACAGAGATGGGTGAAGAAGTGAAGCTGAAATGTTAACCTGTCATGAGGCATTAGATGTTTGAGAAAGTAAACCAGATACTAATGTCTCTTTTCTTTCTTATTCAACTAAATCTGATTTTTTGGCCCTATGTTAAATTTTAGGGCCATAGCATTTTTCATGGAAGGTTCTAGTAGAGCAAAAAGTCAGAAGTGGTTAATTTTAACTGCATTTAGCTCTGAGAAAGATATCCCTAAATTTGTTCCTTAAGTACCTTCCTTTAAAGTTGAGTTGTAACGTCATTTTCTTTACAGATTCAAAATTCATTAAGAATGTGCCATTTGGAGGCACCTGGGTGGTTCAGTCAGTTAAGCATCTGATTTCGGCTCCAGTCATGATCCCAGCTTCCTGGGTTCAAGACCCGTATCAGGCTCCCTGCTCAGTAGGGAGTCTGCTTGTCCCTCTGCCCCATTTCCCCTGCTCAAGGTCTCTCTCTCTCTCTCAAATAAATAAATAAAATCTTGAAAAAAAAAGATTGTGTCATTTACGTGAAGATGTTGTTTTTAACTAACCCACTGGTGGTAACATATTCTCGATTATTTTTCTTCCATTAACAATGGGTTTTAGAGCAAACCATCAACACCCTTTGACAAATTACTCTTGAAACCAACATCCAGATTTATAATCCAGTTCACTGGAGTTTGGGATGTGATCTAGAGCCATGGAAGAATTTCTGCATTTGTCTCAAACTCAGTTATAGATGTACAGAGCAAACCCTTCTTTGGCTTCCCTGGTCTGGAGCCATATATTTTGGACTAGATAGCAAATGACCACTCCTCCAATTAACTTCCCAAAGAATGTGTACTTCCCAAAGAATGAACTGCTCCTTGTTCATACATTGCTTTTAAGTCTACAAATCAAACTTAACTTTTTAAAAGCTAAATAAGATTTCTGTTTCTGAATTAAAGCTTGCCAAATAAAAATATTTTGCTGAGAGGAAAAAGTAGAACTTTTGAAAATGCCTTGTCAGGATGCTGAAATCTTTGTATTTCCCCTTGGAAAGTATCATAGAAATAATACAAGCCTGGAGGAAATGAGGTTCTTGACAAGCAATGAGACAGCTGGAGGAAAAGGCTTATGTTTAAAGAGAATGGGGAGAGAAAGAGCCCCAATGTTGATTCATAGATTAAAAATTACATGCATATGTTATACAACTCCCCTGAGATGCTCTGTTCTCAAATAATTTAAATAGGCGGTATTACGGAGTTGGCTCTTAGCGCACTAAGGGAGGTTAGCTCAGAGTTACAGCAGTGGAATTTAGACTCTAGGAGCCAGATGGTCCCTGGTTCCCCAGTTATTGCATTTCTTTCATTGTACTCTCAACAGTGCCCTCGATGCCTGGAAGTTTATAAGGCCTTCCTAAGGTATGTTTGCTGCTAGAGACGTAAAGCAGAAGTGAGCAGACCCTTGCTTCTGTTCTTGATTATATCATGCATATGTGGAGTGATGGGGACATGAGCCAAAGCTCTCTCTTTCCCCCAGCTACAGAGGACTGCCTTGCATTAGCTCCTGGGATCTCTGATATTACTCTGTTCATTTTCAGGATCAACATCTTAGGGATGGACCCCCTAACCACACCTTTTGACAATGAGTACTACCATGGACTCTGCGACCGCATTCGGGATGGAAACACCCGGGTCTACTACCGCAGACCCTGGAACGTGGCTTCTCTGGCCTATGAAGTAAGTCTCCTCAGAAGCAAAAGCATTGCTCAGCTTTTAGCTGAAAAGCCACTTCCATAAATGTAATACTAAATAATGTGAAAATTTCAGTAGAATGAGAATCTGATGGGAATATACGATTGACTGAAAAGAAGAAGATGTATAGCTTTGATCTCTTTAGGAAACTCCGGTGGTCTACAACCAACCCTCAGTAATGTGTACCTAGTGATAGTTTTGGCAAATACCCAGACTCCATGAAAAGAATCATCTAAGATTCTGATAAAACTATAAATTAAATTAATGCTGATTTAAGTACTGGGTACACTGCTCATGCTATTTAAGCTCATTTTTTTTTTTTTTGCTAGTCTACCAAAAAAACTCATTTTGACATTGGTTTTTTCCTCAGCATTCCCCTTGGTAAAGCCTGCCTAACAAATGTAAGTGGCTGTTTTCACTCACCTCAAACCCCTCTAATTCTTGTTAAACTATTTCTTAAAATGAGGTCTACTCTACCCAGTGCCACCCCAAACGTAACCACCTTCTTGAAAGTCACCTAAATTCTCTAGAACCATCCACAGATTGGAACCCTTCATTTAAAGGATTACTAGTTATCACCATTAGAGAGATTTTTTGGGTCTAAGCAAGATACAAATAAAGAATAATAATTAGCTTACTCTGAACCAGGAGCTACAAAATCTTTTTTTCAATGGTCCCATTGACGATCTATAATGTTTACTTTATTCAGTTTTTGCAAAGTCTTTTATCACTGTTGTCACTCACAACATTTTCCAAAACACATATACTTTTAAATAAATGTAGTTAATATTTCTTTTATTTTTAATAATGTTGTAAAACAGTCCATACACATTGCAGCCTCTGGCATTCCTACTCTTCCATGAATACTAAAGATTTTAAATTCTGTACTATTCGACTGGCATTTCTTAACATGTGTGACCACATTATCCTTTTTTTTTTTTTTTTGTACGTGTAAGTCCAGCATAGAATCATTTTCCCACAAATTTAAGGGAACATGTTGGATTATTGACTTTTTCCTCCTCATGCCAAGTTTACCTTCTTTAAGCACCTTTTTTGAGGGGAAGATGATCATCTTTCTAAAGGTTATTACAAAAGTTCTAATTTCTTAAAAAAGAATACCGCAAAGATAAGGTGACCTGTGTCATTGCTGATGGAAGAAGTGTTGTTGGAGTCTTACTTTGTTTTTTAGTTCTCAGGTCTGCGTCATACAGTTTTCCTCTCTTCGTCCCTGTGATCAGCCTCTTAGCTTCTCTCTAGGGGTAGGAATGACCATGAGTGACATGAGATGGTCAGGGCCAGGACCTTGCCTATGACTGATCTTGAAGCTCTATTTGGAGAGAAAATTCCCTGTTTTCTCTTCTTTACAACCCTGGAAATAGATGGGTTTCTGTACTCAATATTTTGGATTTTACAAAGGTGATGTGTTCTTTACCCCGTATATTGCTTCTGTCCCACGGAAGTTGGGAGCAGCATCTCATAGCCAAGGAAAACTAATTGATGTTCACACAAAGTGGGAGAAATGAAGACTGCAGCAACTTTTTATCAGTTCAAATCAGAATAACATCTCTAAGCAAGTCTTGGCATCAAGTTGATTTAAAAAAAAAAGCAGAGAGGATTATGGGCCTGGATGGTGAGTCGGTGTCAGCTAAGGAGGAGTGCTGGTAGAGTTGGCTGGAGGCTTGCTAAAGTCCCCAGATCACCTTCTTGGTGCTACAACAGCTAGTGGTCCCCTCACTCTCGTCTGTGATGGTCTTTGCAAGTAGCCAAATTTGTTTCTCTCATACATAAAAGAACATGAGCTTATTCAATGGAAATCTCTATTTTTATTCATTAGAATTTCTTCCTACACCTTCTAATATCCAATGGGATAGTTTACTTCCTTTTTTGTGTATTTTAGTATTGTAACTGAATACATTTTATACTTCCTTATAGCCTATTACGCTAATACTCTACGCAATGTGTACACATGATGCTCAACACATTTTTGGTGGATTAATTAATTTTTAAAATCCTGTCTTTGTTACTCATAGACAGTAATTTACTGTCTTTTATGTTTTGAAAGAATTCTACCCAACTATCGGTGTATGAGGAATATTTCTTAATAATGACATCTGCCTCTGACACATTCACACTCCCTCAGTGCCTCTTCTCTCAAATGTGGCTCTGGTTCTCTGGCTCTCCAGAACACAGTACATAAAATGGAATCCTGGCTCCGCTCCTAAGCAGCAGTGAGATCTTGGGTAAATTATTTATCCTCATTGTGCCTCCATTCCCTCATGTATAAAATAGAAATACTGGTGTCTATCTCGTAAAGATAAATGAGTCTAAAACAGCCGGGAAGTTACTGGCACATAGCAAACCCTCAATAAATATTTGCTATCATTCCTTTTTTAAAGAATATAATTAGTAAAAGACTTCACTACAATTTAGTGTGTAATTAGCATTCACATTACAGGTCAAGGTTTACTGGCTATCTAGTAAGTCAGAAGTAATACTGAACCACTGAAGCCTGCAATTATGGGGAAGAAAACAGGGATGGTGACATGTACAAATCATTTACTTTTTCCTTAGCTTTCTTTGGTCCTCACCACTTTTGTTCTGGAAAGTAACAATTTGTAAATCGGATTTCAGGTTTTCATTACCATTTTCTATAAACCTGGGTCACCATGAATACGTAAGATTTAAGAAATCAACGAAGAATTGTAAAATGCACCTGGATTCTAGTTGTCCTTTCCACCCCAAATCCTGCCTGAAACCTGGTGATTTTACAGCCTGTGGGCTGCCAATGTCTTCTTGTTGCCTCTTAACTTCCTGTGTCTGTTTTACCAGAGCCACTCCCATCCTTAGCCTGTGTTCAGCAGAACTGTGCTGCCCCTGGCATCTGAACATTGGGGAATCCAGCATTTAACCCTTTGCCTCACTGCAACTGGCCCATCTCTCAGCTCTCACCCTCATTTATGACCACAAACAAACTCTTGGGTCCCATCAAGACCCAATTCTTTGGCATGGCTTTCCTCCCAGTCCATCTTGCTCCTCCAGTCTTCAATTCCTTCCTCTAATCAATCCCGATCCATTTTGACCACTCTTGATAATATTATCAGTGTCCTTGCCTTCTATTCCTTCTATAAACCAGAAACACTCCAATTTTAGATGAACCCTATTACTTTTCTGGCCCTCTTGTGAACGTGTACTGCTTAGAGAAAATCATAACAACAAAAGAACTGGTGGCATTTTAGCTTCACCCGGGGCCTCCACACAGTTCAGCAGGTCCACACTCTTCCCCCAAGGCTGCACTACCCCGCCCCCTGTCCCCACAGGGGTGGTTTAAAATTTCCAGCAACCCCCTCAAGTTCCTCATCTGACCATTCTGACCTTGAGTTCAATAGACGGAGTTAGCTTCAACTTAACAGAGAATACTCAAGCCTAGTCAAGAATTTTCTAGTTTTTTCTTCAAAGTGATCCTTGTGTACAAACTTACTTCTCACTCAGTCTACCCTTAACATCTTTCTCTTCTGTCTCAGTAGAGACTGTGTTTTTCTATATGTTGGATTCTATGCCAGGTATCTTGCTAATTATCCACTTAAACCTTCTATCAGTGCTCCTTTCTCTCATCTCCCCCCTTGCTCTTAATATATAAAAATAAATACTTCAAGACTCTCACTAAAAGAAACACAAACACAAGAAGGAAACATCCATCTCCACATACTCTTCTTATCTACATTTGCTGTCTCAATTTTTGCATTTCCCATTAATTCACTAACTATATTAGTTCACTAGGGCTGCCATAACAAAGTATCACAGACTGAGTGGTTCAAACAACAGAAATTTATTTTCTCAGAATTTGAGAGGCTAGAAATCTGAGATCAGGTTTCTTCTGAGGCCTCTCTCCTTGGCTTGTAGATGCCATTTTTCCTGTATCTCCACAGCCTCTTCCCTCTGCTCTGAGTTATAACCTCCTCTTTTAAAAAGGCACCAGTCGTGTTGGGTTAGAGTTCATTTTAATGACCTCATTTTAATTTAATTAACTCTTTCATGATTGTATCTCCAAATATAGTCACATTCTGAGGTACATGGGCTTCGGACTTACATACATGAATTTGGGAGGAACACAGTACAGCCCTCAACACCAAATCTCTATTACCTTTTGCCAAAGTCCATCTTGAAGTTTCTTATGAGTTCCCTTTACTTAGGACAGCCCTAAGACCTATAGGTCTCACCAGAGTTCTTACTTTGCCTTGTTTCACTAGTCTCTGTCTACATATTCTGCTTGGGTTGAGTTCATTCCCTTCTGTGGCTTCAGTTTTCACCTCTAACCTGATGGTTTACAAATACTCTATTTCCAGCCCATGTGTCCCTGTGAGCTGGATAATATATAGCTAATTGTATCAGGCATCACACAGTTAAGATACCCAAAGCTGATATCCACTCTAATACCCAGTTCCCTGACTCTTCCTCTTGAATTTTTCACTTAAATGGATACAGTGAAACAATGAAATAATATCTTCCTAATCACTAAATTCAAAATACGGGAATCATCCTAATGACTTCCTCTATAGACACATCTCCCTCGAAGCCTACAATATCCAATCAATCTCCAAGTTCCATTATTTTGTAATGTATCCTAAATATGTCTCCTCTTCTCCATTTCCACTGCCATAGCCAGAGCTTTACGCATCTTTCATTCCTCAGCAAAACTGCTATGAGAGTCTTCTTATCAGCTTCGGACTTCTAGTTTTGCTCAGTTTCAATTCATTCCACACACATCAGTATGAAGATAAATGATTAGCCTGATCTTATCACTTTGCTGCTTAAATTTAGTGAGCATTTCCCTGTAGCCAGCAGGATAATAGTCAATCTCTGTGGTAGGGAGAAAAAGGTCATCCCTGACCTGGTTTTTGATTACCACTCCCCCATCAGCTTTCTCTTCTGAGTTCTCTGTTTTGGTTAGATGCCCCACCTGCAAATTAATGTAACAGCCTCTGTTTTCCTTTCTGTTCTAGCATTTATTTTGCTATATCATATATATTCTAAGTCAAGTTTCTAGTTCTTTTATTTACTGTGGAATCCTGAGAAACTAACATTGTAAATTCTTTGCTTAAAAAAATGATTACTTAGGGGTGCCTGGATGGCTCAGTGGGTTAAAGTCTCTGCCTTCGGGTCAGGTCATGATCCCAGAGTCCTGGGATCGAGCCCCACATCAGGCTCTCTGCTCGGCAGGGAGCCTGCCTCCCTTCCTCTCTCTCTGCCTGCCTCTCTGCCTACTTGTGATCTCTGTCTGTCAAATGAATGAATAAAATCTTTTAAAAAATGATTACTAAATTAATAAATAAGTGCATGCAGTATATTAACAATCTTTACTTTTTAAAAGATTTATTTATTTATTTTAGAGAGAGGTGGGGAGTGAGTCTGGGGGGATAGGGACAGAGAGAAAGGGAGAGAGAGAATCCCAAGCAGACTCCTGGCTGAGTGTGGAGCCCTATGCCAGGCTCAATCTCATGACCCCAAGAACATGACCCGAGCTGAAATCAGGAGTCAGCTTCTCAACCGACTGTGCCATCCAGGCTCCCCAACAATCTTTTTTTTAAAAGCTAATGTTCCTAATAAAGGTAAGAGCCCATAATCAAGTAAACGTAATTGTAACTGCCATAAAAGATGACAACAAAATGGAAAACAGAGGCTTAATTAGCATTCCAACTGTATTTCTACTGCCACGTGAATTCATTTAGAAGCCCCAGCAGAGTATAGATCAGGTTTATTCTGTACCTGCTGGTTTGTTTATTGTATATTGATGTTTCCAAGGAACAATAAGCCTGGTCTTGTAGAAACTGCTATTTTGAAAGGAACTATGGTCTATGATAAACTAATATGAATTCAAATTTGGAGTCACAGGTAGAAATCAAATAATGAAGGTGCTCTTATGCCATATTAAGTACCTTGGACATGATCCTGAGCATGAGAAGGGAGCCCCTGAGGACAGCAACATGGTCAAAGTTCATTTTAAATCTTTGTGTTTTGGGGATATGATTTCAAAAGGACAAGACCAGAGAGGTAACGGCAGAAGGAGGCTATTTCATGGTCCAAAAAGGAAATGAAGAAAGACTAAACTCTACTATAGTAGTAGAGACTAAAAGGAAGAAATGAAATCCAGCATTTTTTTTTTTAATCTGGCATATTTAAGAACAAAGAGGTCACTAATGAATTGGTGACACTGTACATTATGGTCAATTGACAGGTTCTAAATGAAAACTCCCTGGGTTTAAATTCTGCTAAATTCCTCCACTTATCCATGGGACATTAGGTAACTTATTTATTTTCCAAAATCTCAGTTTATCATACAGTGGGGTGGCAATAATACATACTGCGTAAGATTTTGAAAAGGTTAAATGTGTTAATAAGTGCAAAGTGCTTAGAACAACGTCTAGCCATAACAAAGGATACTCATCATGGATGTAAAGTATGGAGATGGAAAGTCAAAGACACTCCCACTGGAAGACAGACCATCAAAAAAAGTCAGGGAGGGAGGGATCTTCCAAAAGAAGTGTCAAAGTCAAGTCCAAGAAGAAGACAATGATTTGAATTTTGGTAATTTTGAATGCAAAGGTCTATGTGACATCTAGATGAAGAGATCCTGCAAAAAGTATGTTATATAGATGTGTGGGGAGAAAGAAGGATCTGAAATGGAGGCAGTTTAAGAAGCAACAACATATGGATGACCATTAGAATCTTGAGAATCCTTGAGATCATCAAGGAAGTGTACAATGAGAGAGAAAAGAACATCGAGAATTAAACCTAGAGCACATTAACATTTCAGATACAAACACAGAAAATGATCTCTTGAAGATAATGGAGAAGAACCATATTTGTTACCTATTACTAAATTTCAAATTACCCCAAAATTTAGTAGCTAAAATGTTGGGAGTGTGTGGGTGGCTTCTCTCTGTACCATGGCCAAGGGTGGCTGATGAGATGGCAATCAATCTACTCTTTCCAGGTTCCTTCTCTCAATTAGTGAGACATGTCTTTAATAATCATAATAAGTAATGCATGTTTTTATTATCTATCTGTACAAAGTCTTAGTTGCATCTTTAACAGTTTTTCCTTTTTACCTTCTATTTCCAGTTGCTCTCCCACCTTCTTCTTTTCAATTTGAACTCTGAAATATTTATTGGTTATATTCTATCTCTTCTACTCCCAGTTCCAGAAATAATGTTTCTTTCTTTTCAAGAAGCATCAGTTGCATAAACCTTTAAAAAGGACAGGTTGAGTTGACCCCTATAATATGCATGGCCTTCTGGAACATGCAAGCCCCTTTGTCCCTCTCTCAAATTTGATCTTCTCCATGTCTGCTTATTTGGGTTTTCATAAAGAAATTTGCTTCTATCCTTGCATCATTGGCCTCTCTTCAAAGATTTTTTGCTCTTTCTTCATGATGATTCCCAGTATTGGTCCATCTCTGACTGTCTGTCATTGAACTGAGCCCTCTTTTTGGACTGACCCCATCTTTGCTGTTTCAGACTCTACTCACTACTATTATCCTAGCAGAGTCAGACAGGACCATCCAACAGCTTCCTAACGGAACCCTGACCAATGTTCTCTCACACCTGCCAACAATTCTCCACACTGCTAAACTGATCTCTGCCAAGGCCTCTTTCTTCTTAGCCATGTCAGGAATAAGTGCAGGTGCTTACAAATTACACCACCCTTATCCTGCAGCCAATTAGCACACAGGAAGCTAAGATGAGCTTGGCCTTCCAGGAGAGTCAAGGAGTACTTTTCTGGTGACATTTTGTTCAGCTCTGTCCCTTTCCAGCTTTGAAGATTGAGTAGAATTGTCTTCAGTGGCTCCTATTAGAGTGGGCAGTTACGTTCTAATGGGATACCTAGAAGTTAGCAACAAGGAAGTCATGGCCCACTGTCAGGAAGTTCAGGGGCCTATCCTGCTGCACTCCACAAGAAGCCAGAGCAAACCAGACAGGCCCAAGATGGCAAGTGCCATGACAGGAAACCCCTGACAAAATTAGGAAGAAAAAGTGCAAATCCCTGCTTCCCAACCCAATAAATATTCTACCCCCTAGTTAACAGCTGTCAATAAAAGATAGAAACCCAAGTGTGCAAAGCTCTCACTCAAGCTCACCTTGCTTTCCTATCTTGAGAGTGTACTTTTCACTTTAATAAACTTTCCCACTTACGATGCTCATCCACTGTGCTGAGTGTCTGTCCTCGAGTTCTTTTCCGAGTCATGACCAAGAACCTTCAGGGACTCATTCAGGATGGGCTGGTCGAGGCCCTAGAGCCCAGAGTCTCACCAGTTCACCCAGCAACACTTCCACTATCCTCAGATCTCAAAGCAACAGAAATCCTATTCATTTTTCAAGGCCAAGTTCAAGGCAATCTTTTCCATGAATCCTTTATTTTACTAGCCAGAATTTGTCAAGCCCTCTTTGGCAGGGTAGCATAAGAATTAACAGCTAATTCCTAGAATAAAACTTTCTGGGTTTCAAAGCTAGCTGTGCAAGCTTGGACAAATTTCCTAACCTATTTTCTTATTGGTAAAATGGGGATAGTTACAGAAATTATATTAACCTTTCTGCTTATTCTATGTAAACCACTTTTAACAGCCCCTGGTATAGAGTAAGCACTCAGTAAATATTAGTTATTATTGTTAGCTATATTAAAGTTTATAAATTTTTGTTAGCATCTACTATAGGCCAGACACTTTACTAAGTGATAAGGCTATAGTGGTGTGTGGATAAGAAAGACATGTTCCCTGACTTTTTGGAGCTTACCATCAGAAATTCTATTAAATAAGCAATCGTAAAAGAAAAGGTTTTTCATTTTGTTTTATTGTTAAAAATTTACTTATTATTTGAGAAAGAGAGAGCATGCAGGGGGTAGGGGCAAAGGGAGAGAGAATCTCAAGCTGACTGCACACTGAGTGGGGAGCTCAATATGGGGCTCAATCTCAGGACTGTGGAATCATGACCTAAGCCAAAACCAAGAGCTGGACACTTAACTAACTGCATCACCAGGCACCCTGCATTTTTTTTTTTTTTATTTTAAGAGGCATGAGAGCTTATAGAAAATGGATTCATAGTCTATGGGATTAGGAAAGAACCCTTCAACCCTGAAGAAGTGATTTTTAAGCTAAGACTTGAAATTGAAGTAGGAATTAACCAGGTCAAGCCATATAGTGTGTATATGTGAGAGAATGTGTTGTGTTAGGTTCTGGGGGGGGAGGGAGGCAGATATCAGAGAGCATTCCAGAAAGTAAAAGCAGCATAAAAGAGCTCTGTGGTGGGAAGAAGCACAGGCTCTGAAAATAAAAATTAAAAAAAAAAAAATGTGTCTAAAGTGCTGGAATACAGTCAGGGAGAGATTAACTTGGAATAAGTCTAGTTTAGACTTGATCTTAAAGGCAGTGGGAAGACTGAAAGATTTTAAACAGGGAAGTGATGTGGTTAGGTTACTCAACCCTTTACATTGAGCACTTTTCCCAGCATGCCTAAATTTAATGAAAATTATATACATTTTAGTCATTCCCATTAGATGGGAACTTTAGCTTCCCTGTCTGAGTCTATGCAGGCCAGTATAATAAAATACCAGAAACAGGGTAGCTAAAAAAAAAAAAAAAAAAAAAAAAAAACAGAAATTTATTTCTCACAATTCTGAAGATGAGAACATCCAAAGTTCTTGAAGTCAGAGATTAGAGTGCTTGTCTGGTTGAGTTAGGGCCCTCTTTTGGGCTACAGACTTCTCGCATCCTCATACAGTGGAAGGGGTTACAGAGCTCTGTGGGGTCACTTTTATGACAGCACTAACCTCATTCATGAAGCCTCCTCCCAAAGATCCCCCTCTGCCCAACCATCACCATGGGCATTAGTATTTTAATGTATGGATTTTGTGGAGGGACATAAACATTCAGACCATAGCATTCCCTGTGCAGAACTGTCCCCCAATGTACACTACGAATCCAATCTGTGCCACTGACTGAAGAGATAGGTGGCTCCTTCTCAGGCAAAAGTTACAATATATTGCAGAGGACCTCTGGAAAGAGTTTAACCACTGAAATTGACAAACCTCCCACTGATGCCTGACAATTGTCAAGTTGACAAAGAATTCTTTAACTCAAAGTTTCAATTTTTAACTAGGTTGTTTAGTTTGGGTATTTTTTTGTTTGTATGTTTTGTTTCCATGCAAAGCATGGAAACAAAATAAAACAAGTGTTAAAAAAAAAAAAAAACAGTCAAAAAGTCTGAACATCACAAAAGATTATGCAAGGAAATATAAACCTGCTCCCATTCCAGATTTCCCTTTCACAGTTACCCTTCTCAAGGGCAAACACTTAGCTTTGTTGATTTTTCCAGTAATTCTGGGTGCATATAAAAGCCTTTCTTAGCTTGCTTGCTTTCCTGGTCTTTCTTTTTTTAAATTTTTTTTTGTTTTTTTTTAATTATTTATTTATGTGTATATGTATGTACTAAGGGACAAGAGAGTGTAAAGATTGAGAGTGCAGAGCTCAAGTCTTAACCTTTCTGCTTAAATTAATTAACATGTGTAAAATATTCAAAGCTGTGCTAGCCTTCAGTCAGGGTTGGCTTTATCATTTCTTTCTTCCTTTCTTTTTTTACACAAATGGTAATATATTGTACATCTGTTAGGCAAATTGCTCTTTAATTATTAACAGATTAACATATGAAAGCTTGCTCTGTTATAAGCCTTTCATATATATTATCTCACTGCATTATCTCATAACATTTGGGCTGTGTGTGGTATTTCTTTTTCATAGACTAGGAATCAGACCCACAATGAGATTCCTGTGTCCTGTCCTCAGAGTCATGGAATCCCTATCAGAGCTCAGAGATGTCACTTGGGTGTTTCACTCTTAACTCCCTTGCTCAAATACCTTTCAAATAATTGCTTTTCTTTCATCTGTGTCTGTTTGGGTGGTTTTTTGTATGTTGTTTTTAATAGCATTTCATCATTCTCTTTTAGACCAAAGCCGATAAAAATTTCAGAACTGAAAGTTATGAAGAACAGATGGAGGTATTCAAAACCATTGTCCAAGAGACAACATCAAATATTAATGCAGGAGTAACTTTAAAATTCACACCTACTGAAGCAATTGAAAAGTATAAATATACGCCTGAAGAAGAAAAGTCTCCTCACAAAAATTTTTTCCATCCTAAAGAAGTTGGGGGCAAACTTGGATTCAGATATTCCAAAAATGAGACTTACCAGCGCTTACTCTCACGTTCTTCTCAAACGGTAAGACCAAAGCTTAAAACAAAGCATATGATGGGATATTTTTCAAACTAACCAAACCCCCTGTTTTAAGTTTAAGTGTTTGGAGCAAATAGAGTTCACTGAAGAGAGAGGAAAAAAAAAAATACTCAACAAATCCCCAAATGTGTGGCTAGGAGTTCAGGAAGAAGAATGCTAACTGCAGAAGAGGCTCATGGGATCTGTTGTAATATAAGGGGGTGAGATGTTTGATGGTGATGAACAGAAGAACAAGCATATTAAGAATTCGGAGCACACTATTGGACTGAGATTGTGGTAATGGACTGTTGAATGTATACCATCTTCAGAATGACAATGAAGAATCAGACTGAGGAATCTGGGTAATTCATTACAATGCCTTACACTGATGACTATTTACTTACTGGAAAGCATCTCTAAAGTAATGAGGCCATGAAATTGTTGTACACATTGCATATGACAATGGTCTGCTTACTTTGTAATCATACATTTAATTTAAGGCTTTGAAAATGTGTTTGTCCTTTAATATTTAAGTCAGATTTAGAATTTTGTTTCATCGCCTTTGAAATACAGAAAACACTTTCTGTAATCAGTATGATGCCGGTAAAACGTTCATTTTTCCTTTTCTGATAACACAGTCACATGTTTAGATACCTTCTCCTCTTTTAAAAATAATAATAATTCACTTTTAGTACTTACGTTGTGCCTAATCATACAATTGTTTTGAATGGCTCTCTACCTCGTCTCTATGTTAATATGCATACCCATCCATATTATGCAGCTGTAAAATCCTTTAAATCATACAACAAATATTTAATGTGGCTTTTTTATGTGGCCAGGCACTGTTTCAAGGGCTTATAATACATTTGTGAACCAAACTAAAAAAGATTCCTGTCCTCATGGAGCTGAAAGTTCAGCAGGGAGAGATAGACAAAATAAACCTAATAGCAAAAAAGCAAGATATATAGTATTTAGAAAGTGATAAATGCCATGGAATAAAGCAAAAAATAGAATAACACAAGGGAAAGCAGGAGTGCTAGGCAAAGGCAATACTAAAAGGAAAGTTCAGGGTAGACTTCATTAAGGAAATGAAATCTGAGCAAAGATTTGAAGGAGAAGAAATAGCCAAATAGTCATAGTTGGGATGATGTATCTGGCAGAAGGAGCTGTTAGAGACAAGTCTCTAAGGTGGGAACATATCTGCCCATTGGGCCAAAGTGAACCAGAAGAGAATGAGTTAGAAAGTTTACACTGAACCAGATCATGAACAGCCTCACAGCCTGTTCTGAGTTTAGCTTTTTCTCTGAATGACATGGGAGGTCGGTAGAATTTTTGACTAGAAGACTGACATATGTTAGTATATTTTAAATGGGAAGAAATTACGAGAGTGAAGAGCAAAATTAAGAAGGTTTGTTGAAAGCTATTGCAGGAATCCAGTTGTGTGCAGATGGCTAGAACAGGTATAGAGTCAAGCACGAGTCAAAGATTTCGGGCCTGAGCAACTGGAAGGCTGGAAATTGCTACCAACTGAGATGGAGAGCACTTTAGGTAGAGCAGGTTGAAAGAAGAAAAACAATAGTTCAATTTTAGATTAAGTTTGAGATGCCTATTAGACATCCACTTGGAGATGTGAAGTAGGAAGTTGGTGTTATAAGTCTGGAATTTGGCAAAATGATTTGGGATTGAGCTGTAAGTTTGGGAGTTGTTCATATGTAGGGAGTGTTCACAGTCTTAGGGTTTGGTGGGATCCCTAAGAGTTAATGTAAATAGAAAAGGGAACATCAAGACTTAACTCAAGAAATTTCAACAGAAAGAGAAAAGGTCTGGCAAAAGAGGAAGAACCGGCAGAGGACAGCAAGAAGTGGCAATAATGCCCTAGAACCTCACTACTCAAAGTGTGGTCCATGGATCAGCATCATTGGGAAGCTAGAACCTCAGCCTCTAACACAGACCTACTGAATCAGAATTGCATTTTACGGGTAGATTCTATGGGTGATCTGTCTACACTTCATAATGTGAGAAGAACTGCCCTAGAAGATAAGAAAATAAACCCTATCAAAGAGAAAGGAGTAATGAACTGTGTCAAATGTGTTAATATGTCAAAAAAGAAGGACTAAGAAGTAACCACTGCTGGCTTTAGCATTGTGAAGGTCATTGGTGACCTTGACAAGAGAAGTTTTGCTGAAGTCGTAAGCAGAGCTGCATGACTAAATTAGATTTTAGAGGAATTGAAAACAGCCAGTATGGAAAATTCTTTAAAGGAATTTCACTTCTAATGAAGACAAAAAAATTTGTAGCAAATGATTAAACAAGTGAGGCCAAGAGATTTTGTATTTATTATCTAAGATGGAAGGAACAACTTTATGTTTGGATGGAAATGATCTAAGACCTACCTCTGAAATAAGTTGAGCCAAAGAACATTAACATCTGTCTTACAGTTATACCTCCTAATTTTAGCAACAATGAAAAGGAATCCAAATATGTTTTGTGCACCTTCGAGACTCCAATGAGAATTATTTTGCAGGTCATCAGAAGGTGAATTCATATGACTTAATTATGTATGGAGTAAGTTTCTTTAAGATTATTGTTGAAGACTGAATCACTGACCATCACCTAAAGTCATATAGTGTGAACAGTTGTGCTTCTAAAACACAGGAAGTTTGGTGTGATGTTCGTATACACCAAGATATACTTTAAAAAATAGTAAAATGTTTTAAACTTCTATGCAATCAACATGAGTTAATTGCAACTATAGCAGGAGAAACTTAAATGAACCATCTACAAAATCGTCCATTGTAGTTTAGTTTTGACTGGGACAGTATCGGACATTGAAACACATAGTTCTTTGTCACTGCCTCAGTTTTCTCCTGGAAATTGAAGCCATCATCCCTAGGAATGCTTAACTATTCACTTGTTTAGTTTGCATATCTTAAAAGTGTTGTCTATCCTATCTTTGTTATCAAAAATTGTAAAGATGTAGTAGAAGGAGCAGGGAGACCTGAGACCTAGGTTTGTGGTACTAATCACTGCCACAGACTATTTTTGTGATTTGGGGCAAATAACTTGATACCTTTGGATCAGAATTTTCCTGTCTGCAAAATTGGGCTGCATATAGAATGTTTATCTTTCCTTCCATTGTCAACATTTTATAATCAACTTAATGAGGTATAACTTACAAGCGATAAAATGCAAGTAGCAAATATTTTAAGCCTGTAGTTCCATGAGCTTTGACTTTTGTATCCACTTGTGTAATCACTTTATCAAAAAAGATGTAGAACATTTTCATCACCTCAAGAAAATTCCCTCATGCCCTTTTCAGTCAATCCCCTACTGCCTGAGAAGCAACCACTCTTCAGATTTCTCTGACCATAGCTTAATTTCACCTGGTCTAGAACTTCATATAAATGAAATCATACAGTACAAACTCTTTTGTGTCTCTTTTCATTCAGCATAATATTTTTGGGATATATTTATGTTGTTGCGTATATCGGTAGTTTGTTCCTTTGTATTGCTAACTAGTATTCCTTTTTGTGAACATACCACAAATTGTTGATCAATTCTTTTATTTCTGGACATTTGAGTGGTTTCTAGTTTTAAGCTCTTCTGACTAACATTGCTCCTAAAGTCTCATATAGATCTTTTTGTGGACTATTTTGGACTATTTTGTCACTGATCTTAGGTAACTAAGTAGAAATGGAATTGCTGACCACAGGGTAGATGTGTGTTTATTTTTATAAGAAATTGCCAAGCGGTTCTCCACAGCAATCAGGCTGTTGTACATTCCCTCCAGCAGTGTTTGAGAGTTCCAGTTGCTGCCCATTTTCATCAACAGTGCAGGCTAATCGCATTTTGAGTTTGTCACCCTACTGGGTTAAAGTGGTCATCTATGGTCACTGCTAAAACATTTATTGCCTGGTTCTAAAGTTTTAAATTTTGTGAGTTTTTGTGATTTTTTTTATTTTTGTGATTTTTAAATTTGAAATAGTGATGAAACTCATATTTTTTTTCCCTTCTGTTCTACAACCAAGGAAAAAATGTTTCTGCTTGTGAAAGGAGAAATTCAACTGGGGAGATTTGTGATGAGAAGTCGGGATGTCGTTCTGACAAAAACTTTCTTGGATGATATAAAAGCTCTGCCAAGTACCTACGCAAAGGGGGAATATTTTGCATTTTTGGAAACCTATGGAACCCACTACAGTAGCTCTGGGTCTTTAGGAGGATTCTATGAACTAATATATGTTTTGGATAAAACATCCATGAAAGAGAAAGGTATACTTGGAAATAGAATTCTAACTTCTAATGCTGTTTTAACCAATCATTATTCCTTTTGCTAATCTCTCTCAATGGCTAAAGGCATTAAAATAAAGTCCTATAACCTGCTTCTTTGAGAGAATGCTCTCCCTTCCCTTGGGCATCTAAAACCCTATCAGACAACAAATTGACTTCTATCTTAAACAAGATGACTTGGTCATGCACTATTGAGAAATGTACAAAATTATACTGTAATTTAATATCAGTTTGGGATACTGCTTTTAGTGAAATTCTACTTAAAATGTGAAAAAAGTACAAGAGACATAATTTTTTTCAAGAGACATAATTTATATAATCTATTTCTTAATCAATAAACCGGTTCAATTATATGCATGACAATCATCTTCCAAAGGGTTCTTCAATATTGGAAGTAAAATGATGTTCTAAATTTCTTTTAGGGAGGAGGAAGAAAGTAATGTTAAGATTGTATACATGTAGTGTCTTAAAGCAAGGGTAGAAAATCAGTTTACTTCATCTTATGACAAGTCTAATCACAAGGTGGTAGTTGAATTGGGTCCATGTTGGGTGGATTCCTGACCACACTTGAAACGTGGAAAGAAGGCTATGGTTGACCATCAATGTCTGCCACATATATAGGAAAGGTCTATGTACTACATGGTTACCTTACTGGCCTAATGGCTTCATTTAAGATTTTTAAGAATAAAGTAGATGCAAAGTGACTGTGTTAATAAGTTTTAATTATTTATTTTGTGAGTCATTACGTCTAGTTATAATATTCCTTAAAGAGGAGATAAGTGCCAGCATATCTCCTTTCTCCACCCTCAGCATTTTTCAGTGTATCTCTTAGGGAGGGAAGTGTTGCCCAAAACCTTTTCCATCGTTCCTTCCCTGTAGCCTCTGTGTCACATGAAAAATGGGATATGGCTATGAGCTTAAAGTATGACATTGCCCACACAGTTAATAAGCGCTTTATAGATGGAACCAATATGACCTGGCCAGAACAAATTGTTCTTGATGCCTCAGTCTTGAGCAGAGAGAAACACAGACAGGGGGAGTGAATATGAGTTTATCTGGCTTATACTGCCCTATAGGGCTATATCCTGTGAGATAGAATAATGAAGTTTCATGAGTCTTGCCTGGTAGGCTATTTTGATAGATATCACATGGATGAGGGGTACAAGAGGACTATGTCTTGAGTAACTTGAAAATCAGAAGGGAAAGGCTCAGCAAAGATGATCAAAACACAAGGAATACTTCAAGCTAAGAGTTGCTTTGGAGAAAAAGCGTCATGGGCTGAATCTTTAATCTTGGATAACTCAGACCTAGCAACTTAAATTTACTTAGCATCTGGCCTTAGTAGACAAGGATCATTAGGTCAGTTCTGGTACCTTTGAGAGGAAAGTCATCTTTCTTACTTCTTCATTGGAAATACCTGAGAACCAAGCCATGTCCTACACCTAGATTTGGGATGTCCAGATCCTGTCGGAACATTTTTCATGCTCCACAGCGGAGGGAGAGAATCTAAGCTTGTTGGGATCACTTAGGTATTTTCATCCCCATCTTCAGAATCGAAGTCTTTATGCCTCTTAGGTTACAGTTGGAAATTTAGTATTCTGGATTTCTAGGGTGGTCTTCCATTTTTATCCACCCTCTCCCTTTCTCATGAGGAAAGCCACCTGACATTTTTCAAGTTCTCACTAGTTGTGTATACACAAAAAATATTTGTTGAATAAATGAATTCCTGAATGTTCCCAGATCCCAACTTTTAAATTTAACCACGAAACCCTAGGTTTAACTTAACTTCTCCCTTTCCTTTTTCATAAAGCATTTTGGCATGTGTGTGTGTATGATCTGAAATGATAAATAAGAGCAAAAACCAACATGGTCAGTGAACTGAGGCAGTTTAAATCAAAATAATTATTCTCTCTTTTAAATAGATAATAAATTATATACTTCAATTAAGTATTAGGATTTTTCTTCCTAGGAACTGTGGCATCCACATACCACAGTGAGTCAGCTTCTAAGACTGATATCTACTAAGTAGCATTCATAGGACAAAATAAAATTGTCATCTCTATAAGCCACCTGCTTAAAGCAATAAACTAGCTACCTTAATAATGAACAGTCTTCTAAAGATGATCATGGGATATTGATGCCTCCCACGACCCAATTATGAAGTCAATACAGAGAAGTGCTTAACTACCAGACAACTCTGGTTGAAATACTAACTTTGCTAATCACCGAATTCCACCAGCAGATTACTTATCTGCTCTGCCATTCCATATCCTCATCAGTAAGATGAGGACCATAAGAGAACCTTCTTCAAAAGGCCAGCGTGAGGATTAAACTAATTGATGCGTACGAAATGCTGAAATGCTCAGAATGATGTTGTGTATATGATAAGCATTCAATGTATGTTAGATGTCAATGTCTCCATTCCATGATTTTAGAGGTAAAAGACTTTACTGTAACTGCCGTCTTCTGACAAGGAGTAAATTTATTTGTCTTCTGTTAGTAAGTTGACAAGCAAATTCAAAAGGAGGCCACTAAATTCTAATATGAGAACAAGGTAGGGCAGATATGACCTGGAATTTGAGCTCAGTAATATCTAGGAATCCCAGTTAGTACATTTCTTACAAAATAGCAAAATCAGAATTCATTTGTGATATTGATAGATGTTATTTAATAATTTTCAACTAAATATATTAAACAGGTGTTGAACTAAGGGATGTACAGAGATGCCTCGGGTTTGATCTGGGTTTTTCTCTGAAAGCTGGAGTTGAACTCGACGGAAATTTTAATAAAGATGGTTGTTTAAAGAAGGGTGAAGGTAATACTGGTAAGTATGACCTAAATCACTACTTTAAAAAAAAAAGGATTTTTTTTTTGTCAATGAGATTGTCTGTGAGCACTGTGCTTTCACTATAAACTATCCTTATTGTCTATACACTTTGTTTAAAAAAAGTTAAAGTGCTTCAAAATTATTTTATCTTTATAGTAGTTTCCAAACCATTATAAACACAAGCAACCCACGGACATGTATTCATTGCATTGTACAGGTCACACAGCGTGCAGCTCTGGAAAAGGCCTTTACTAGGTGGTCATTGTAGATATGCATATTTATCATGACAATGGTAGAGGGCCAATGGTAGAAAAATGTCTCCAGGAAAGATCTCCTTTCTTCCCCCTTATTTTAACAAAGCTTCGAATGGGCTAGTGGCAGGACCCTGTGTGACCTTTAAGAAAGGAGAAGACCAAAACCATTCCCCTAACTCAGCCTTCCCTCTGACTCAAAACCACCAATCCACCTTTATCCAATCAGTCAAAAGGTACAAACTTCCAGTTATAAGGTAAATAAATCCTGGGGATATAATGTACAACATGACTCGAGTTAATAGTATCATGTGATATGTTTGGAAGTCGTTAAGCGTGTAGATACTAAAAGTTCTCATTCCAGGAAAAAATAAATTTTTTGTAAACTCTATGAGGTGATGCATGTTAACTAATCTTATTGTGATAATCATTTTGCAATACACACACACACACACACACATACACACACACACACATATATGTGTGTGTGTATATATACACATATATATATATACACACACACACATATGTGTGTGTGTGTGTGTGTATGTCAAGTCATTATGCTGTACACCTTAAACTTTTACAGTGTGTCAGTATAGTTCAATAAAACTGAGGGGAAATCTCAATCCATTCTTAACATTCAATCAGTGCATAACCTTTTAAAAATATAAATATCGGGGCACCTGGGTGGCTCAGTGGATTAAAGCCTCTGCCTTTAGCTCAGGTTATGATCCCAGGGTCCTGGAATCGAGCCCCACATCGGGCTATCTGCTCAGTGGCGAACCTGCTTCCCCCCCCCTCACTCTGACTACCTCTCTGCCTACTTGTGATCTCTCTCTGTCAAATAAATAAATAAAATCTTTTAAAAATAAATAAATATATATATAAAAATATAAATATCTTTGGTATAAATGTTGCTTGACTTGTTAATATTTAGCATATTTACAAGCATGAGGTAGTGCTGGAGTTCTTAATCTTTAATCTAATTTGAGAGCATTTTCAGACATACAAAGGGTTCAGGCTCACCTTTAAAGAATCAGATGATAGTGGGGAGGCAGAGAGAAGAAAGCCTGATACTTTAAAACATACCAACCACTAACATGTGGCCATTATTGGAAACCATTGATGAAATGCAAAGAAAACTGAACTTGCCATCAAGTGTCCTAATTTCAATATTTGACCCTTAAGCTAGTCTTGAGCTAGTCACTCCACCTGTCTGGTCTGTTTTCTCATTTATAAAAATGAGGAAGTATAACTAAAAATCTTTAAATTCCTTTCCAGTTTGAAAAATTTACAGTTCTGTAAGGTTCACAAATTTTGTTAAAAGTGGTTTAGTCTGGAGAGAGAGACTGAAGGAGAGAGATAGGTAGGAATGTAAGATAGAAAGAAATTTTTCTTTCCACCTGATTCTTTTTTACACTCTTTGATTTTTCATAATTTTAAAGTAGTTTAAAACAAACCTATATAAAATCTAATTATGAAGGTAAGTCTGAAACAAAAAATGTATAGTGTAGCCCAAAGTCATGTGTACTTCCTATGTGTGTATGTGCATAAGTGATGACCTTGGAAACATCAATGTATCTCAACTGTCATATTGTTTTTATTTTTTTAAAGACAATTGAAGTCTACCATTGGCTACTCATAAAAATTGCTAGAGATTTGGGGTAAAAAAAATTACATAAATAAAATTCAATAAATATACTAGATGATACTTTATGAAAGGGTTCAGTAAATGTTAATCAAATGTCGCAGGGCTATAAATGCTTCATTTATATCCTCTTTCTCTTCTCAGTAAACATTAGCCGTGATGGCATCATCGATAACGTTATTTCACTCATAAGAGGAGGAACCCCAAAATACGCATATGAACTGAAAGAGAAGCTTCTCAAAGGAGCCAAGACGGTTGATATAACTGACTTTGTAAATTGGGCCACTTCCTTAAGTGATGCTCCAGTGCTCGTAAACCAAAAAGTAAGGAATGTTTATTTTCAAATAGAAGACTTTTACATATTTTTATTAAACGTAACTGTGGGTTCAGATGAACAGTTAACTTCATCTGAAAGAGATGTGCGCATTCCAACACACTCCTATCTCATCCCCAGAAAAAAGAAGGACAGAGAGGAGAGGTGTGACTCCAGGCATCACACCAACCCAGGCTGAATTTGGGTCTCTGCCTTCTAAACATGTAAACTTCTCTGACCTCTGCAACACTAAACCCTCCAGGGCTTTATGTTTGTTTTGAGGATTTAGTGGCATTGCTTGCATAGATCCCCTAGCACAGACTGGCACAAAATAGGTGTCCAAGAATTATTAGTTCCCATCCACCTGCCCCTGGTTATCCCTTGCTTTTAGGGGACTTCATTGCAGCACTTCCAACACAAGAGAATCATGAAAGGCCTTCACGAAAGGGAAGTTCATAAGGTCTCAGAAAATAAGACCAAGGGTGAGCAGTTCTTAGGATCCAGAATTTCTTTCTTTTTTGTATCCTGATTATAGCCTTCTGATTATAAACCCACTAGTCCTTATTTCTTGGGGAACCAAACTGCATTGTAATTGTAAAAATATAAATGCTAGTCTCATTTAGCCCCATCACTCTCTCTCCAAACTTACTAAAAAAGGTATGTGTTTTCTTTTATCCCTTATTTGTTTCCCTGCTTCCTCTTATAGCTTTCAATTTTCCCTGTAGTTTTCACAGTTTTCTCTAAGGTCAGATTTATCTTTGATGATCCTCGACTTTAGTTTGATTAACTTCAGTTATAGTCATGTTGGCATTTTGATAGGACTAGTTACTGGGAATTTTTGTTCCTTCATCCCATTTCACTGTCTTTAAAGAGTGAATGAAGCTACCAAAACTATTACATTTATGTAGAGGGAGAACTCAGAACTGGAAAATTGTAATCTACTTTTTGTTTAAGTCGTAGAAATCTAGCCATTCATAGATGTGCTAACATATCAATGAAACTTCAAATACTTTGCCCCAAGGAGGACAAACAGGGAGAAAAAGTTGGCCAAAATAGCATGTCTATATATAAAGTTATAGTCAGAAGAGACCCTTTTATTTTATTATGTTTAAGTCACATTTAAATTCGTTATTTTGAACTCGGGAAAAATAAATCTATGTCAGAAAATCTTAAATGGAAAAAAAAGAATTCATTTAGAAAGATGTTTACATCCACATGGACACCTAAACTGCCTTGTCTTCTCATCCCTTCATCTCAAAGGAAGTTCAGCTGTCCTTGTAGGGATCCAAGATTGTTCTCTGAGAAGGCCTTAATCATCATCTGTCATAGTCTAGAGCCAATTTTTTAAAAATCTCAAATAAATAAAGCATCTGCTGAAGATTCACTACTAGATTTGCTACAACTATTCAAAGACCTTCATCAACTCTATTTGGACAGTCCCACTGGCTGGATGCAAAATATAGTCTATCTTATTCTGAAGGCAAATATTGATCTCCAGATTTTTAGATTAGTGGGCATTCCATCTAAACTACCTGTTTAAGTTTCTTTCTTTGTATACTGGAAGACTGAACTTTTTATATGAATGTTCTACATAAGAAAATGATAGCTATAGTAAGTCACCGAGAAACTACTTTTAAAAATGTATCTTCTTGTAGATGAAGGGCAGAAAATAGTAAAATGCTATATGTTTAATTGACTTTGTGTGGCTTTTAAATTCCTAAAGAGATATGATATATAGTCTGGTTTGACCTTAAAATAGATTGCAAATAATTTTGATTTTATAAATCCAGTAGAAATGTTTTTCTGGTTTAGAAGCTATTTCAAGGGGTAATTAAACAATTTGTAATCACTAATTAATTCTTTGTTACGCTGAAGCATTCTCTTGTCTATGGATGACATGTTCAAACACCAGGGATGATCTTAATTTTAATATACTTGACCCTTCTATTTAATTACTTAAAGAATTGGTGAAACCTCTCCCCACCTACCCTAAACTCTTACCTGGTTTATGTTTGATCCTCTGAGCCAATTAAATCAATTATCTAGGTATTTATGTTACAAACAGCTTATCTTGGAGAAAACACTAGGAAGTTATATTACTCTAAAGAATTTTAGGAAGGTTTTCTAAGTAAAACAGTTATATACAACATAACACAACATAACATAACATATCATAACATATTTTTCCATGCTAAAGTAACTATGAAAAAACTAAAATAAAAAAATAAAGTAATTAAGGCCATGCTCTACTAAGTAGTACCAAGCTCTACTTTGATTTTCGCTTCACCCATATGCTTCAGCAGACACTAAACCACTTCTTTGAGGAATGTGTTAACCCAGCCCAAGAATTTTTCCTCTGCCCTTCTTCATGTAGCGATAAGGCCTTGCCTTCAGTATTAACTTTTGTCAGAACTTCAACTTTCTTGGAAGTATATAAATTCAGTTTCCAGCTTGCCTGAATGTTAACATAATATTTCTTTTAGCTCAACAGATAGCTGAACTTGGTTTCTTCTTCCTCTTCCTCTTCTCCTTCTCCTTCTTTTAAAGATTTTATTTATTTGAGAGACAGAGATCACAAGTGGACAGAGAGGCAGGCAGAGGCGGGGGGGGGGGGGGAGCAGGCTCCCTACTGAGCAGAGAGCCCGATGTGGGGCTTGATCCCAGAACCCTGGGATCATGACCTGACCAAAAGGCAGAGGCTTTAACCCACTGAGCCACCCAGGTGCTCCTGAACTGGGTTTCTTCTTAAGCTCACTGCTACAGACTAGTTATAAAAATGTCAGCTGAGGAAATTACATTTATTAATGATGGCCAGAGAGACCTAAAGTGTATTATTTCCTCTAGAGCAAAGCAGCAGAGATCAGTACAGCTAGTGAAGAGCAAGTTGGCTTCCTGTAAAACCCTGTCTTGGCATTATAAAAACCAAAGTTACATAACCCACTACTTTATTTACTAAAGGGATGTTACATAATACTACCGTCTCCTTTATGAGAACTCATGGGAGATACTATTCTTTAATCTCAGTGTTAAGGATCATTTTGTTTCTCTTGGAAATCGTGTAAATATTTCTTATATACATGTGACTATTACATTCAGTTGTCTTACTCAATGCCTTAGAAAATTACCCAAATTTATGACCCAGCTCATGCCAAAGGGTAGGTCCTCCTGGCATGAATTTTGTGTTGCTTTTGCCCTCATCTTGCCTTTTCCATCCTCCATTCTTCCTTTCTCATTTCCCTCAACCAAATTTACCTTTCAAATGCACTCGCAAGTCAAGCTACATTAAGCTCTTTCTAGAGCAACTTGAGGCACAATGAACTATTTACCTGCCACTTTTGTTATATTGTGCAACTCTTAGCAGTGATCCCCTGGATGTCAAAGAGCGTTAACTTTTTTAAAGAGCTGTAGTACAAGTGCTCTGAGCTGTCGCCATTACAGTTATAAAGATGTAGCGAAAATCATTCCACTCTCTTGTATAGGGATGAAAATAACACTCCTCTATCAACAAACTACATTTGGCACAAAGTTTAATTAGTTTGGAAGCCTGTGAAAGAATTCAATGTACTTCATATTAAATTATATTTCCATTAATTTGTATGTTGGCAAGTTTTGTGACAGATTACCTCCACTGAAAGTATCTACAAATGGTAGACAGAGTTAACTAGGATAGGAGAAAAATTAGAACTGTTTTCTTAATTAATAGAGAGCTAAAGTTCATCAGAAAAAGATGTGGTTCTTTAGGAACACTTCCCAAAGTATTTTTTTTTGTTAAGATTTTATTTATTTATTTGACAAACAGAGATCATAAGTAGGCAGAGAGGCAGGCAGCAGGGGGTGGGGGGGGAGGCAGGCTCCCCGCTGAGCAGAGAGCCCGATGCGGGGCTCAATCCCAGGACCCTGAGATCATGACCTGAGCTAAAGGCAGAGGCTTAACCCACTGAACCACCCAAGTGCCCCCCAAAGTACACTTTAATTGCTCCTTGTCTTCTTGTGGGACTTTTGCCTGCAGGGTTTGAGGCTCCTCTCAGACTGTGATCACTGCATGACCTTCGTCTTTATCTCTTGGAACACTGCTCATGCATTTCATCCACATGTAGTTTCTCCATGACCCTCTATTCCTGTATCTTAGATTATCTGGCCTTGACTTTCCTTTGAAGGGTAAATCAAGATGAATTTCTTTTCCTAAAAACCAAAATAACTCTGCCACATGCTTATGTTGTTCATGCCAATGTGGCAATGTCGGTAAGAGGCTACTTTCTTCCAAATAAATAGGACATTGTTGAAGTCTAAATCCCATATACTAACTCATAAAACAGAGTGTGCTGGTGAACATTTATGTGGACTGTGGAACTTCTTGGTATATTTTGGATACGAACCTATTCTCACTTGAAAGTATAATAAATGTTTTCTTTCACTTGAGGATTTTGACCCTTTATGATACATTTTTTATAACAGATATTCTCTTGTGTACTTTTTATTTTGAAATAATTTTAGATTTACTGTAAAATTGCATGAATACTACAGACAATAAAACTACAAAAATAGCACAGAGTTCACGTACACCCTATAAACCAGAAGCCCTGAATGTTAACAACTTACATAATAATCGTACAGTTGATCAAATCAGAAAAGTAAGACTGTCTAACCTTATTTAAATTTCACCAGTTTTTTTTCCCCTAATATCCTTTTTCTTTTGGTAAGATCCAATCAAAATCCTACATTGCAATCAGTTGTCAAGTCCCCTTAGTTCCCTCCATCCTGGGACATTTTCTCAGACTTTTCTTATCTTTCATGACCTTGACATTTTTTTTGACTTGACATGTTTTGATGAGTTTTGGTCACCTGTTATGTCAAAGGTCTCTCAATTTAGGCTTAGAGAAGATTAAGGTTATGCATTTTGGTGAGAATACCACAGAAGTGATGCTATGTCCTTCTCAGTACATCATGTCAGGAATTATAGTGTGGATTTTGTGTATTTCTTTCCACTATAGTTAATGCTGTTGTGTCCTATTTAAATCTTTCTTTACTTCAAGGTCTTGAAGATACTCTTCTATATACTATCTTCCAGAAGCCTTATTGTTTTGTTTTTACTTTTGTTTCTACAGTCAATCTAGTTGTGTGTGTGTGTGTGTGTGTGTGTGTGTGTGTGTGCTAGAAGTTTCAAGGTCATCTTTTAAAAAATCTCTTATGAATATCTCATTGTCCTAGAATAATTTGTGTTATTGATCTTATCTGTTACAATCAGGTATCAGTCTACTTTCAAAGTACTATGGCTTGGGGCGCCTGGGTGGCTCAGCGGGTTAAAGCCTCTGCCTTCGGCTCGGGTCATGATCCCAGGGTCCTGGGATCGAGCCCCGCATCGGGCTCTCTGCTCGGCGGGGAGCCTGCTTCCCTTCCTCTCTCTGCCTGCCTCTCTGCCTACCTGTGATCTCTGTCTGTCAAATAAATAAATAAAATCTTCAAAGTACTATGGCTTTTTTACTGAGATGATTCGAAGATTTGGGGCCCCTGGCTGGCTCAGTCAGTAGAGCATGCGCATTTGATCTCAGAGTTGTGGGTTTGAACCCCATGTTGGGTGGAGATGATTTAAAAATAAAATCTTAAGAAAAAAAGATTATTTTAAGATGTACTCTATTTTTTGGTTTTTGGGTTTTGGGTTTTGGTGTGGGTTGTTTTGTTTTGTTTTGTTTTAGAATTTTACTCTGATATGCCTAGATGTGAAAAAGAAAAAATTGTCACCTTGCTTCTCATTCCTGGGTTACCTTGTTGTCTTTCACAGGCTTGTTTCATTCTCAGCCATGAGCTCTTCAAATATTGCTTCTTAAATAGTTTCTCCTTCTGGGACTCAAACTATGTGGGTCTTTCACTTTCTCACTCTTGTCTTTTATGTTTCCTCTTTCTGTATTTCCTTGTCTTTTATCTCTTTATGCTTCACTGTCAGTATTTTCTTCTGTGCTATATTCCAGTTCCTTAACTTTGCTTCATTTGTATCACAGTTGCTATGTAACCAGTCCACTATTTGGAATATTATAATATCAACTTATAATAGTTCTATTTTTTTTTTCAAATCCTCTATTTTAAAAAATAATTTCCAGTTTCCTGCTAAAATTGGTGATCTCTTCTTTTATTCCCCCTGCTCATATAAAAGTCTGGTCACTTAACGATGGCATTCTCTCAGCTCTGCTTCTAGTTTCTGGTATTCCTACTGGTTCTCTTTCATGTTGCCTTGTTTCCTTGTGTACCTAGTTATTTTTATTAGGGGCTGGATACTATACTTTAAAAATTGTTAGCTTGAGGCCTGAGATGATTTTATTTGTTTCTGGGGTTACAATGTTTCAAGATTATTGTGTGGTTTTGTTTTTTTTTTAAGTTTTATTTTTGAAGTAGACTCCACACTCAGCATGGAGTCCAAAGAGGGGCTTGAACTCACAACCCTGAAATCAAGATCTGAGCCGAGTTCAAGAGTCAGATGCTTAAGCAAATATGCCACCCAGGTGCCCTCAAGTTTATTCTAATGCAAACCAGACTGCAGTATTTGCCAGAGCTACCCCACTTCCAATTCCTTCTTACTTCTAGGGCTGTAGTCCTTTGGGTCCCAACAAAGCATGTGTTGTTTTCCTTTGCTGTTCCTGAATACCACCCTTCTTCCCCCAGCCCAGTAATTTGTGCTACTTTACCTCAGCCCCTCTACTGCCTATTCCCAAATTAGGAAATGTGTCAAGGGGACTGTGGCCCAAAAACACTAGGCTCACCTCACTGCATTTCCACCTCCTCCCAGATCTTATTCCAATAAGTAGTCTCATTAGTTCTCCAGGGCGATCAAGCAGATTTTTACTTTTGGTTTATTTGTTCATCTTTTGTCATTGTCCTCAGAGGAAAAAAAAAATCAGTTGATATTGTTTAATCCATCATTACTCCTATACAGGAATTTCTGGTATTTTCTTTTTATCTCCTCTTTCTTGAGTCTTTGGATTCCAATTTCTTTTAAATTTTGTGGCCTTCTGTTTCAAAGTGTTATGCCATGCAAGGGCCTCAATTTCCAATGATTTATTTACTCAAATAGCTCTTTAGAGTCATGCAATTGAATTTGCCTACGTAGGCATATGATACACACTTTCAATATATGTTATGGTCTCCCCCATAGAACTTCTGTATGACTGGAGTATTCTTCTTTCTGGCCCAGCACCCTCAAACTCTCAAATCTCAGCTTAAGGGCCATTTTCTCAGGAAAGCCTTTCCAAGCTTCCCTGCATCAGTTGTAACAACTGTGTATCTTATTCCAGGAATTTAAGTGTACAGAATAAATCATTTTACTTCATTTTCTTTAAGTCTAATTAAATTTGATATTGAAATATTCTCCCTGCAAAAATTTCTCAGTGTGTTCAGGCTTTTGGGCAGGGGGTTAGGGGCAGTAAAGAATTTGCCTTTGGGAGCTTTCTGTTCTTGGTCTTACACCCAAACCCTCCATGTCAGCAAGAGATAGCGAGCCCTTGGCTACCTAGTAGAAGAGAAGAGGAACGGAAAAGACAGCAAAAACAATTCACAAATAGCATCAATACATGATCTTGTGAAACATTTAAATCCATGGTTGTGCATTTTTAAAACACATTTACCCATCCCATATAGCACCTACCATAGCTTCCATTTTGAGTTTATCTGTATGATCGGTTTAATATCAGTCTTCTCATTTCCACAGTGTGATCCTCATGATCATAGAAATCATGCCTAGTTTTGGTCACTACTAAAGTCTTTTTTTTTTTTTTAAGATTCATTTATTTATTTTAGAGAAAGAGAGATGGGGGAGGGGCAGAGGGAGAGAGAGAATCTCAAGCTGACTTCCCACAGAGCACAGAGCCCTACCAGAGCCAAAACCAAGAGTCAGAGGCTCAACCACCTGAGCCACCCAGGTGCCCCAGTCTGTATGATTATTTTACTATCAGTCTTCTTACCTCCATGATGTGATCTCCATGATCACAGAGGTTATGCCTGGTTTTGGTCACTACTATGACTAACATGATATCTGCCAATACGAATCATTAAATAAGCTTCTGTTGAATTAACGAATTGATAAAAAAAAAATCAATTCAGTGAATGGTATTGCACAAGCCCCATCAGTAGAAAAAACCCTAAAATTAAATGGTTTGCTTTCTTGTAGCTATCTCCTATACATAATCTGGTTCCAGTACACATAAAAGACGCACATCTAAGGAAACAAAATTTGGAACGTGCCATTGACGAATACATCAAGGAATTCAATGTGGGAAAATGTGACCCGTGCCAAAATGGAGGTACAGTGATTCTGCTGGATGGACAATGTCTGTGTTCCTGCCCCATCACATTTTCGGGGATTGCCTGTGAAACCAGTAAACGAGTAACTTAAGGTAAGAACAACTTATGATATATTATTAGCAACAAAACTGCTGTTTGAGGGTATTTAATTTGAAAATTAACCTTGAATTAATTTGTGAAAACATTCTAGATTATCCAGGTAAACATAATATAAAAACTGAGTGAATAATGAAAATGAACAAATCAGACTTTATATGTCACTGATTTTACATCTTCTACCTCTGCATTTAAACAGAGGTTTTACATCTTCTACAATTTTACATCTTCTACCTCTGCATTTAAACAGAACTATGAATAAACATTTTTTAATTGTAATGATTGACCCCTGAACAACATGAGTTTGAGCTGCATGGTTCGAAATCTACTTCCATGTGGATTTTTTACACTACAATATTGTAAATGTAGTTTCTCTTCCTTAGGATTTTTTAATAACATTTTCTTTTCTCTAGCTTACTTTTTTATAAGAATATACTATATAACACATATACCATACAAAATATGTGTTAATCAACTATATTATCAGTAAGGCTTCTAGGCAAGAGGAGGCTACTAGGGGGAGGCTAATTTGGGGGAAATAGAAAGTTCTACACAGATTTTCAATTCTGCAGGGGTCAGTGCTCCTCACCCCCACATTGTTCAAGGGTCAACAGTAATTTTTTTAAGCAAGTAAGCAAAATTCCTAATCTCTCTAATTTTTTTTTAATTTTCCAGAGAATGTTTTCTTCACGTATTCTTATAAATACCCTTGAATAAGACCTATGTCTTTTGGGTTCACTTTTTCAGATTGCAGGAAACAGGGATAATCCAGCTGTCACCACAATTTCGGTGGCTGTTTATGAAGATCTATCATTTATCATTGTTAAAGATACAAAAGTCTCTCAAGATGTCCAGAAACTATTGTAGCAACCTAATTACCTTGTTGTTAATATTGTAATGACACTAACACTATTGTGACTCAGTTTATCACTTCCTTTATCCCCTCTGCTTCTACCACTTGTATCTTTTCTCAGTGCCTCCTGCATTCACAATTCCCTAAGACTAAAGGGGATGTCATGGTGTACGGCCCAGATCTCCCTTCAGGATCAAGCACGCATCCCTCCACCTCCTAGGAGTGTCACCTGCTGACATTTCACACACCATTTCAGTTCTCTTCGGAAATCACCCTGCGACAAGGAACCAGCCACACACCCAAGGTTATGCTCCCAGCCTGAGGAAGGCTCATTATCTGCTAACTGGTCAGTGTGGTTGGCATTTGATGGGCCAACCCTCTTGCCTCAATGAGGACAACTCAGAAGCGCCATCCAGTTTCAGAGCTCCCCATGTGATTTGCCAAACCCTCTGTTGCAGGAGCATCACAATTGAATTTCCCCTTATTCCTAATTTTGCTTTCCACACTCCTCATAGATTTTTTTTCCCCCAAGAACACACACTAATAAACATGCTGCATACAAACTCAGATTCTCAGAGTCTATTTCCAAGGGAATGCTATCTGCTACAGAATCTGATTGGATCAATTGAGCATTACTACATTATCTAATACATAGCGTTCCTAAAGCAGAATGAGTTTCTAATGATAGCATAAACTCCTGGACTTCCTTATGTATGTTCTATATATAGTGGACATTTGCCAAGATGCTGATTTTTATTCTAAATGGGTATGGCCACAGTAGCAGGGCCAATGACCTAAAATGTGATTTTTATGTGTTTGCTTCAATTAAAAACAAAAACTAGACAGAAGGTGCTTGGGACCCATGGACTTGCAGTAAGATAATACATGTAAAAGACTAACAAAGGACTTGAATTTGGAGAAAGCATTCAAAACTATTTGGTATTATTATCATTGATGCCTATTTCTACATCTTTTTTATATGCAAGCAAATAAGAAAAAAACACATATATTTAGAAAGAGAGACATAGAGAGATAGAGATATCCTTCCTTCCCCATTTTTGTTCTTTACCCAATGGTAGTAAATTATATATGTTGATCCATGTCTGGCTTTTATCACTTACAATAAATCGTAAGGGTCTTTCCTCATCATTTGTTTATTATTACCTATTTAATTTATTTAAAAGAAAACAAAAATTAAACAAAAAATACAAAATAAAACAAAAAAATAAATAACAAAATAACAAAAAATAAAACAAAAATGGTTCACCCATTTCTCCCACCCCATCCTCACCTCTCACAACCACCAATCTGTTCTCTGTATCTATATGAGTTTTGTGTTTTATTTGTTTTTCTGACCTTTGAGATTCCACATATAAGAGAGATCATATAGTATTTCTCTTTCTCTGTATGATTTATTTCATTTACCACGATGACCTCAAGGTCCATATATGTCATTCATTTTTGTGGCTGAATATTTCATTGTGTATATACACCACAGTTTCTTTATCCCTTTATCCATTGATGGATACTTAGATGTCTTCCGTGTCTTAGCTATTGTAAAAAATGTTGCAGTAATTATAGGATAGGGGTGTATATATCTTTTTGAGCTAGTGTTTTCATTTTCTTCAGCTAAATACCCAGGAGTGGAATTGGAGGATCATACAGTAGTTCTATTTTTTGTTTTTTTAGGAACCTCCAAAATGTTTTCCATAGCGACTGCACCAATTTATATTCCCACCAATAGTGCACATGGGTTCACTAGCACTTGTTATTCCTTGTTTTTTTGATACTGGCCATTCTAACAGGTGTGACGTGATGATAGCTCATTGTGGTTGTGATCTGCATTTCTCTGATGATTAGTGATGTTGAGCATCTTTCATGTACCTACTGGCTATCTGTGTGCCTTTTTTGGAGAAATGTCTATTCAAATCTTCTGCCCATTCTTTAATCAAAAAGAAATGTTTTTGCTATTGAGTTGTATGAGTTCTTTATATATTTTGCATATTAGCTGCTTATCAGATATATGGATTGAAAATATTTGTCCCATTCGGTAGGTTCCTTTTCATTTTGTTGATGATTTCCTTTGCTGTCCAGAACATTTCAAATTTAATTTAGTCCCACTTGTTTAGTTTTGCTTTTTTTGCTTTTGTTTCTGGTGTCAGATTCAGAAAGTCATTGCTAAGACCTGGGTCAAGGAGTTTACTACCTATGTTTTCTTCTAAGAGCTTTATGGTATCAAATCTTATGTTCAAGACCTTAATCTATTTTTAATTAATCCTAGCCTACAGTATTATTTTCTTACTTTTATCTTTTTAAGGATATTAAACACATTCATTTGGGAGTCTCTCTTAAATTTTCCAGAATATATAGTTTTGTACTGCAATTGTTTTGTCTATTAAGTCTACAAACTCATTCTCATGGCATTTTTTTTTTCTGTGTACTTAGTAATTTCTTATTACAGGTTTAATCCTCAGTGAAAATTGCTCTGGTGAGAATCCTATTACTCTGAGTGTTCTTAGAGCTAATTTGTTTCTTGTGAGGTCCTGTTGTTTTCATTCATTTTGCACCAGTTTTTTACGTAAATTTCTTGTTTTGGTTTCCACATTTTGTATTTCATGGATAAAGAAGATCAAGTTCCCTCCACCTATATACATAGTAGTTTTAAGGATGCTAGTATCTTCTGGCTGACTTTTCATACCTGACTCAGGATGGTCCACCAGCTCCTTGATGAACTCTTTCTTGCAGAATCTTTCTCTCAAGAAATCTCTTCCAGACACCCCATTTTCTGCAAAATGTTCACTTCCAGTGTCCTATTTTTTTTATTAATTATTTTTATTAACATATAATGTATTATTTTCCCCAGGGGTACAGGTCTGTGAATCGTCAGGATTACACACTTCACAGCACTCACCATATCACATACCCTCCCCAATGTCCATAACCCAACCACCCTCTCCATAACCGACTCACCCCCTGCAACCCTCAGTTTGTTTTGTGAGATTAAGCGTCTCTTATGGTTTCTCTCCCTCCTGATCCCATCTTGTTTCATTTTTTTCTTCCCTACCCCCTAAGCCCCACACTCTGTCTCTCAAATTCCTCATATCAGGGAGATCATATGATATTTGTCTTTCTCTGATTGACTTATTTCACTCAGCATAATACCCTCTAGTTCCACCCATGTCATTGCAAATGGCAAGATTTCATTTCTTTTGATGGCTGCATAGTATTCATAATTTTCTGTGTATAGATTCTTAGTCTCTTTGGTTAGGTTTATTCCTAGGTATCTTATAGTTTTGGGTGCAATTGTAAATGGGATGGACTCTTTAATTTCTCTTTCTTCTGTCTTATTATTGGTGTATAGAAATGCAACTGACTTCTGTACATTGATTTTATATCCTGACACTTTACTCAATTCCTGTATAAGTTCTACCAGTTTTAGAGTGGATTCTTTTGGGTTTTCCACATAAAGTATCATATCATCTGCAAAGAGTGACAGTTTGACTTCATCTTTGCTGATTCCAATGCATCTAATTTCTTTTTGTTGTCTGATTGCTGAGGCTAGGACTTCTAGTACTATGTTGAGTAGCAGTGGTGATAATGGACACCCTTGCTGTGTTCCTGACCCTAGGAGAAAAGCTCTCAGTTTTTCCCCATTAAGAATGATATTCGTTGTGGGTTTTTCATAGGTGGCTTTGATGATATTGAGGTATGTACCCTCTATCCCTACACTTTGAAGAGTTTTGATCAAGAAAAGATGCTGTACTTTGTTAAATGCTTTTTCAGCATCTATTGGGAGTATCATATTGTTCTTGTTCTTTCTTTTATTGATGTATTGTATCACATTGATTGATTTGTGGATGTTGAACTAACCTTGCAGCCCAGGAGTAAATCCCAGTTGGTCGTGGTGAATGATCCTTTTAATGTACTGTTGGATCCTATTGGCCAGTATTTTGGTGAGAATTTTTGCATCTGTGTTCATCAAGGATATTGGTCTATAATTCTCTTTTTTGATGGGGTCTTTGTCTGGTTTTGGGATCAAGGTAATGTTGGCCTCATTTTATGAGGCCAACATTACCTTGATCCC
>NW_019154089.1:47822069-47893523 GCF_002288905.1 Enhydra lutris kenyoni
TATTGGCCAGTATTTTGGTGAGAATTTTTGCATCTGTGTTCATCAAGGATATTGGTCTATAATTCTCTTTTTTGATGGGGTCTTTGTCTGGTTTTGGGATCAAGGTAATGTTGGCCTCATAAAATGAGTTTGGAAGTTTTCCTTCCATTTCTATTTTTTGGAACAGTTTCAGGAGAATAGGTGTTAATTATTTGTTAAATATTTGGTAGAATTCCCCTGGGAAGCCGTCTGGCCCTGGGCTCTTGTTTGTTGGGATATTTAGGATGACTGCTTTGATCTCCTTACTGGTTATGGGTCTGTTCAGGTTTTCTATTTCTTCCTGGTTAAGTTTTGGTAGTTTATATGTCTCTAGGAATCCATCTATTTCATTTCTTCCAGATTGTCAAATTTGCTGGTTACAGTTGCTCATAATATGTTTTTATAATTGTTTCTATTTCTTTGGTGTTGGTTGTGATCTTTCCTTTTTCATTCATGATTTTGTTAATTTGGGTCCTTTCTCTTTTCTTTTTGATAAGTCTAGCCAGGGAGTTATCAATCTTATTAATTCTTTCAAAGAACCAGCTCCTAGTTTCATTGATTTGTTCTACTGTTCTTTTGGTTTCTATTTCATTGATTTCTGCTCTGATCTTTATTATTTCTCTTCTCCTGCTGCGTTTAAGCTTTCTTTGCTGTTCTTTCTCCAGCTCCTTTAAGTATAGGGTTAGGTTGTGTATTTGAGAACTTTCTTGTTTCTTGAGAAAGACTTGTATTGCTATATACTTTCCTCTCAGGACTGCCTTTGCTGTGTCCCACAGATTTTGAGCCATTGTGTTTTCATTATCATTTGTTTCCATGAATTTTTTCAATTCTTCTTTAATTTCCTGGTTGACCCATTCATTCTTTAGTAGGATGCTCTTTAGACTCCATGTATTTGAGTTCTTTCCAACTTTCCTCTTGTAATTGAGTTCCAGCTTCAGAGCATTGTGGTCTGAAAATATGCAGGGAATGATCCCAGTCTTTTGGTACCAGGTGAGACCTGATTTGTGATCCAGGTTGTGATCTATTCTGGAGAATGTCCCATGTGCACTAGAGAAGAATGTGTATTCTGTTGCTTTGGGATGTAATGTTCTGAATATATCTGTGATGTCCATCTGGTCCAGTGTGTCATTTAAGGCCTTTATTTGCTTATTGATCTTTTGCTTGGATGATCTGTCCATTTCAGCAAGGGGAGTGTTAAAGTCCCCTACTATTACTGTATTATTGTCAATGTGTTTCTTTGATTTTGTTATTAATCGGTTTATGTAGTTGGCTGCTCCCATGTTAAGGGTATAGATTTTTAAAACTGTTAGATCTTCTTGTTGGACAGACCCTTTGAGTATGATATAGTGTCCTTCCTCATCTGTTACTATAGTCTTTGGCTTAAAATCTAATTTATCTGCCTCCCCCAGCTTTCTTTTGATGTCCATTTACATTCAGGGTAACTATTGAGAGATATGAATTTAGTGCCATTGTATTGTCTGTAAGGTGACTGTTGCTGTATATTGTCTCTGTTCCTTTCTGGTCTTCTACTCTTAGGCTCTTTCTTTGCTTAGAGGACCCCTTTCAATATTTCCTATAGGGCTGGTTTGGTGTTTGCAAATTCTTTTAGTTTTTGTTTGTCCTGGTTAGCTTTTTATCTCTCCTTCTATTTTCAATGATAGCCTAGCTGGATATAGTATATTTGGCTGAACACTTTTCTCATTTAGTGCTCTGAAAAAATCATGCCATTTCTTTCTGGTCTGACAGGTCTCTGGGATAAGTCTGCTGCCAATCTAATATTTTTACCATTGTATGTTACAGACTGCTTGTCCCGAGCTGCTTTCAGGAGTTTCTCTTTGTCACTAAGACTTGTAAGTTTTACTATTAGATGACAGTGTGTGGACCTATTTTTATTGATTTTGAGAGGGGTTCTTTGTGCCTCCTGGCTTTTGATGCTTGTTCCCTTTGCCATATTAGGGAAATTCTCTACTATAATTCACTCCTGTATACCTTCTGCCCCCCTTTCTCTTTCTTCTTCTTCTGGAATCCCAAGTATTCTAATATTGTTTCATGTTATGTTATCACTTATCTCTTGAATTCTCCCCTCATGGTCCAGTAGTTGCTTGTCTCTCTTTTGCTCAGCTTCTTTATTCTCCATCATTTGGCCTTCTATATCACTAATTCTCTCTTCTGTCTCACTTATCCTATAGTAAGAGCTTCCATTTTTTATTACACCTCATTAATAGCTTTTTTGATTTCAGCTTGGTTAGATTTTAGTTTTTTTATTTCCCCAGAAAAGGATTTTATTTCTCCATGCATTTTTCAAGCCCAGCTAGCACCTTGAGAATCATCATTCTAAACTCTAGATCTGACATATTACCAATGTCCATATTTACAGGGTCCCTAGCCTTTAGTACTGCATCTTTTTCTTTTCTTTGTGGTGAGTTTTTCGGCCTTGTCATTTTATCCAGATAAGAATATATGAACAAAAGAACAAGATACTAAAAGGGTGGCAAAGACCCCAGAAAAATGTACACTAACCAAGACAGAAGAGACCCCAAGTCAGGTGGAGAAGAAAAGGGGTAATTTTGGGTGTATTTTGTTGTCTTAGAAGAAACTACCTCCCAAAATTTTAAAGAAAGAAAAACTTATATATACAAAAATAAGGGTAAACACAATGAAGGGATGGAATATGACTGTAAAGATGAAAATTAAATAATTCAAAAAAAGGAATTGATAAGTTGGTTGGAAAAAGAAAGAAAAAAGAAGTGGAGAGAATGTGCTCAGGCTGGAGACTAGAACAAAGCCCTGTGCTAGGTTTAGGGTATATTTTGATCTATTAGAAGAAATTGTATCCCAAAAATTTTTAGAAAAGAAAAAAAAATCCTATATGTATACAAAAAATAAGGTTAAATACAATGTAGGATAAAATATGACTATACTAATGAAGGTTTAAAAACTTTTTTTTGAAAGGTATTGTTAAGATAAACTAGTTTAAAAAAAGTTAAAAGAGGAAAGAGGAAAAGTTTAAAAAAATAGAATAAGAAAAAAAATTTTTTTAATTTAATTTAATTTTGCAAGACTAAAGGATCGTGGGGAGAAATCCATGAATTCCATGCATTGCTTTCCCCTAGCTCTGAAGTTCCACTGTTCTCTTTGATCAGTGAGCTTGGTCTTGGCTAGATGTTCTTGCTGGTCTTCTGTGGGAAGGGCCTATTGCAGTGATTCTCAAATGTCTGTGCCCGAGATGGAATTGCACCGCCCTTGCCTGGGGCCAGGCTGAGTAATTTGCTCAGGTTCATTCTTGGGAGCTTTTGTTCCCTGAACACTTTCCCTACCGCTTGGAGGATGGGAATGAAAATGGCAGCCTCCCAATCTCCAGCCTGGAGGAGCTGAGAGCTCAGGACCCCACTCCTCAGTGCACCCTCAGAGAAAAGCAGTCTATCGCTCCCATCTCCCTGGTCTCCGGCCATGCTCTGAGCTCACCCAGCCTGTGACCGAGCATTTCTGTCTCTGGCGCACAGCCCGGGTTGGAGTGTCCAAACCTAGAGATTCCTGTCATGCTGTTCCGAGGTGAAAGGTAGAGTCTCCCCGGATCTGCTACTTGTGGGGTCCCTGTTCAAATAACAGTGGTCCGACTGTGTCATGGATCACGGTTTAAAGTAACCCTGAGGTGAGAGTTCACTCCTCAGCTCTGTCTCTGTATTCAGCTTCCCCACTCTGATACCTGTGAGCTCTGCCACACTCAGACACCCCGGTCTTTCTGTGACCCCAGGGACCTGAGAACGCACTATTCTCGTGAGGGCTTCACCCCCGCTTAGACTCTGGAGTGATGTCCCTCAGTGGAGCAGACTTCTAAAAGTTCAAATTTTGTGCTCCATTGCTCCACCACTTGCTGGAAGCCAGCCCCTCCTCCCACAGTCTATCTTCCCATCTCTTTGGATTCACTTCTCCACACATCTTACCTTCCAGAAAGTGTTCGATTTTCTGTTTCTAGAATTGCTGTTCTTCTTCTCTTCGATCTCCTGTTGGGTCTGTAGGTGTTCAGAATGGTTTGACAACTATCTAGCTGAACTCCTGTGACCTGATGTCATCTCAGTCTGCTACTCCTCTGCCATCTTGCCTCCCAGACCCCAGTGTTCCATTTAAATTGGCCCTGCCCCCATCATGAGATTGAAAACCTTAAGCATCACTTTTTTTAAACATACTATTTACTTAAAGTAGAATACTCTCCAACTTTCCTTCCTCAACCAATCCCACCCCCTCTCCTTTATTCCCCTTGTGTGTTTCTACTCCTTCCACACCAGTGTTTCTCAACCTAATGCTCTCTAGATTTACCTGTTAGCTTCTTTAAAAAGACCAAAAATAAAAAGAAAACAGATGTTCACCCATGCCAATTAAACCAGAACCTTTGTTGTGGATACTTCCTAGAGCATGATTCTTTTTTTTTTCTTTTCCTTTTCTTCTCCTTCTCCTTTTTCTCCTCCTCCTCCTCCTCCTTCTTTTCTTCTTCTTCATCCTCTGGTTAATCTAATCATGTAAAACCTTCTTTCTGGACCCAGAACCACTAACATCTCATCAGTGAAATCTTCTCCAATATCTCCAGGAATCAGTTCTCTGTCTCTGCTTCCTGAGCACTTTTGCCACTGCTTTTCCAGAACAAATGACATTTCATCATTCTACACAATATGAATATCCCTCTAGCTTGGAAATGTGTCTTAGATCTTACACCCCATTCTATTCCCAGACCCTAGACAGTATCTGGCATATCATGGTGCAATAGGATAAGGGGATAAATAAAGAGATGGATGGATGGACCCAAATTTGAAGTCCTATTGATCATTAAGATTTTATAGTTCTTTGTTTTCTCTAGGATTGCCAGCCAAACAACAACAACAACAAACAAACAAACAAGCAAAAAACAAAACAAAACAAAAAAACATATAAAGCTGTTGACTTCCTTGGGTTCAAAAAAAAGTGAAAACCAGCACTTTCTAATTAAGGATCCTGCCCTTGGAGATAGTTCTTGCTCCCAGTGAAAAACAACATGAACAGCCTACTGACTTCTGAAATCTACACTCTCAGATCCACAATGCTTCTTTTCTTCTTTAAACTCCTATGATGTTTCCATTTTTTTATTCCTGAATGAGCAGTCAGCAGTAACCTATGCCAAGACTGCTTTCTCCCATAGGCAATGCCAGTCTCTTACTAGCAAACAAAATTAAATTAAGAAGAGAATGTTGGCTTTAAAAGCAATTGCCAAAGTGCTTTGTATGATTAATACATTCCACAGTTTCATTACCCCAAGCCCATAACATACAATTTCATTCTTTGTACATCATTGCTTCTTGTTGGGTCGTTCATTGGTACCTGTATGCATTCATTCAGTAAATACCAACTGAGTTCCTACTCCATGCATGGCACTCTGCTCTTGTCAGTCTTAGCTCTTCAGTTTAACTCTATGTTTCCAGAAGAAGAAATGTATTGTATTTGTAACCAAAACAATTAGGTTAAATCATGTGAAATTGCCTCTACTCAGTCATAGTTTACAAAACAAAACAAAACAGAAAACCACAAACACAAAAGAACAAATAGCCAGCAATTTCATATGGTCCAGCTTAATACCCACCCAGTCTATGAATTGTATGAGGTAAGGCAACCCACATAAGAAAGTGATTAAGGGGGGAGCCTGGATGGCTCAGTCGGTTAAACACGTACCTTCAGCTCCGGTCATGATCCCAGGGTCCTGGGATTGAGCCCCAAATTAGGCTTCCTGAGCCTGCTTCTTCCTCTGCTTGCTGCTCCCCCTGCTAGTGCTCTCTCTCTCTCGGTCATAAAATAAATAAAATTGGGACAGCTGGATGGCTCAGTCAGTTAAGCCACTGCCTTTGGCTCAAGTCATGATCCCAGAGTCCTGGGATGGAATCCCGCATCTGGCTCCTTGCTCGGCAGGGAGCCTGCTTCTCTCTCCGCCTCTGCCTGCCACTCTGCCTGCTTGTGCGCTTTCTCTCTCTCTCTCTCTCTGACAAATAAATAAATAAATAAAATCTTTTTAAAAAAATAAATAAAATCTTAAAAAAAAAAGAAAGTGATTAAGGGAACTGACTATATGATTTTATCCATTAAATAATGATGTACTTAGGGTCTCAGAGCTTTTGAAAAGATCTGAGATGTCCCCTAAAAAAAAAAAGACTCAAAATACAAAGGAAAAAATGCAAAATCAAAATTAATAAATGTTTAATAAACATAAACAGTATGACCATGTCAACTCTGTTGATTGCTATTGTTAATAAACATTTCCTGCATTTATAAATAAATGTTCATATTTCTCACTTTGCACCAATTCAGAATGCACATAATTACCGAAAGCAAATTATTTATCTGCCAACAATTTAAAAGCAAAGTATTTACCAATAATTTTCAAGTTCTTTTTTAAACAACAAAGAAAAAGGTTATTGGACAAGGAATGCATTTTAAAGTGCTAGGTGTGGTACGGAGTTGGAGCTCTAAACATAGAAGTGCGGGCCTGATCCATTAGGATATAAAAGTAGCTCTGGGAGCTCAGAAGAATTCCTGTTCCCTGACTCCAGAAGCCTGGGTGAATCAGAAAGAATTCAGATGTGTTACATGCATGCAAATACTGAACTCAGCTCTTTAAAAATTCACTGTTGAGAGAGTCTGCTATAGAGTGCCTGGACTAAGTGGACTTATCATAGTAAAAACTGAGAATTCCTAGCACTCTTTTGAAATACAAATGTCAAACAAGAAAAGAGATGAGCCTAAACCAGACTCACTAGAGTCAGCTTCATGATTGGTCAGTGCCCCTTCTACTGGAAATGGAGGGAAAAGTGCAGGTTCACTGTTGACCACCAGATCCTCCAATTTCCCTTCCCAAGAGACATATCTGGTAGAGCACTTCCAGCAGGGTGCACCATTGAGACACCAGAATCTGCCCAACAGGAATCAGTCCCTGAAAGAATGTCTCTAAGCCTGAACTGAGGAAGAAACAGGATAAACAGGATGATGAGGACCTCCAGGCTGCCAGGACTTACTGGCTCAACCTGGCCTGTGGTTGTGAGAAAGCAGACTCTTGAGAAGGAAAGGTGTAGCTCAGTCAAGGCAGACTGGGCACAGTATAGCCCCATCCCCACATGCTCTCTGAGCAGGGCACCCCACAAACTCAAGAAAAGAAACGTGGGAAAAACGGTCCTCTGTCTCAGACCATACATTCGAGCCACTATCGAGAGGACCCAGAGAAGCTGGATGTGTGTTCATATTCTCTTGGGTCTAAAGGGAAAAGAAGCTTCAGAGATCACTACAGTTTTCCCTTTTTATACTCAAAACTCATGTAGCCTATTTATTCTACTGATCACCTGGTAGATAGCATCGTACATCTGGCAACCAATAAATGTTTGAGGTTCGAGGGTTGGCATCCTTACCCTGGCTTTACACCACTGTTTCCCCAGGGCCCTTTGGCTGGTATACACAAGGGGTTGCTGCATACAACAGCCCACAATAGCACTCAGTTATTTATGAAAATAACCCAAAATCGTGGCTAAGAAACTAGGCTCACCTTAGGTTTATTTTAAAAGAAATAAAAGTATTCTCTCCTCAATCACACATAAGTGCACTTATATAATGAATTCACAGGACAAACATCTATCTCTCTGCTCACCTCCAACTCCCCCCATCCCATCCACCCTCACCTCATATTCACTACCCACTACCATGCTAAGAGCAGTGAAATGATTCAAGAGAAGGGAATGGTGTCACTTTTTAACAAGAGACAAGTTACTAAACCCCTAAACCCTAAGATATGCCCAAGGGTGATAATGTCCCCTTCACAGGATTTTTGTGTTGATTTATTGAGATAATGCATCTAATGACTTTGGCCTTTACAGAAAAACAATAAACAGTAGCTGTTACTATTGTGATTACGCAAAGCTATTGATATAAATCCTATAAATGTGACTCTAATATTTGTGACATTTAAAAAGCCTAAAAGATTAAATCTAAAAACTTAGAATAATGTTTTATGGCAGAATGGCTTAGTACTTTCTTCTCAATAGTGGGTTCAGTGTTGTTTATTATTTTAGAGGAGTTAGTTTTTTTATTGGGACAAAGTACCATTTTAACAAAATTTTTTTGTAAAGAGGGAACAGGGGAGGAGTAGAAGGAGAGGAAGAGAGCATCACCAGCAGACTCCCCGCTGAGCAGGGAACCCACAACCTGAGACCTGGTCCCACAACCCTGAGATCATGACCTGAGCCAAAATCAAAGGCAGATACTTAATTGTCTGAGTCACCCACACGCCCCCATTTTAACTGTTTTCAAGTGCACAGTTCAGTGTCATTAAATACATTTATATTGTTGTGCAACCATCACTACGATCCATCACAGAACTTTTTCATCATACCAAACTGAAACTTGGCACCTAGTAAAACATACCTCATCATTCCCTACCTCCCCAGAACTGATAACCACTATTCTACTTTCTACCTCTGAATTTGACTATTTTAGGTTCCTTATATAAGTGGAATCATTGAACATTTGTCCTTCTGCTTCTGTTTCACTTAATGAATGTCTTCCAGCATATATCAGAATTTTCCTATATAAAATTTAGAATGTTATTCAGCACTAAAAAGCAATGAAATATAGATATTATATTTGTATATTAGATGTATTTATATGTAACATAGAATATAATATATAATAATATTTATCTAATAATAAATATATTGGATATAATATATAAATATATATAGCATTTTATATATATATATCTCTCACATTTTATTTGTCCATTTCTCTGTTGCTGGACTCTTGGGCTGCTTCTACCTTTGGGCTGCAATGAACACGACTGTACAAATACCTTTTTGAATCTCTGCTTTCACGTCTTTGGAATATATGCCCAGAAGTGGAGTTACTGGATCATAAGTTAAATCTATATTTAATTTTTTGAGGAACAGCAATACTACTTTCCACAACAGTTGTACCATTTTACATTTCCTATTAGCAATGAGCAAGGATTCCAGTTACTCCACATCCTGGTCAACACTTGTTACTTTCTAGGTTTTTTAATAATAGCCACCCTAATAGATATGAAAGTGGTATCCCTTTGTGGTTTTAATTTACATTTCCCTAATGATGAGTAATGTTGAGCATCCTTTCATGTCCTTATTGGCCTTTTGTATATCTTCTTTGGAGAAATATCTATTCAAATCCTTTGCCTATTTTTTAATCAGGTTGTTTTTGTTGTTCAGTTATAGTAATTCTTTATATACTTTGGGTATTAATTCCTTATCATATATACAACTTAAAAATATTTTCTTTTATTCTGAGGCTGTCTTTTTACTCTATTGCTAGTGTCCTTTGATGCACAAAAGTTTTTTTTTTTTTAAGATTTTTTATTTATTTATTTGTCAGAAAGAGAGAGAGAGAAAGCACACAAGCAGGCAGAGAGGCAGGCAGAGGCGGAGAGAGAGGCAGGCTCCCTGCTGAGCAAGGAGCCCGATACGGGACTCGATCCCAGGACCCTAGGATCATGACCTGAGCCGAAGGCAGCGGCTTAACCCACTGAGCCACCCAGGCGTCCCATGCACAAAAGTTTTTAATGTTGATGAAATCTAACTAACCTAGTTTTTCTTCTGTTTCCTGTGTGTGTGGTGTCATATCCAAGAAGTCATTGGGTCCAATGTCAATTTTGTCATGAACCTTCTCCCCCTGTGTGTTCTTCTAGGCATCTTACAGTTTTATTAGCTCTTATGTTTTTATATCTTTGATCATTTTGAGTTAATTTTTTTAAACTTTTTTTTAAGATTTTATTTATTTATTTGACAGACAGAGATCACAGGTAGGCAGAGGCAGACAGAGAGAGAGAGGGAGAAGCAGGCTCCCTGCTGAGCAGAGAGCCCGATGCGGGGCTCAATCCCAGGACCCTGAGATCATGACCTGAGCCGAAGGCAGAGGCTTTAACCCACTGAGCCACCCAGGCTCCCCTTGAGTTAATTTTTATATTGTACAAGATAAGGCTCCAGCTTCATTCTTTTGCATTATGGATATCCAGTTTTCCCACTATTATATATAGATCAATAATAATTTTTAATCATATGTTAGCCTATTAAAGTCTATCAATCTAGAAGTTATTAAAAATAAAAGAGAGCCAGGATGACATTGAATCATCTCACAAATTATGTTGTAAAAAATTTGTTTCATAGCTACATTACAGATAATCTTAAATCCTTCTTATAGCATTGCTAAGTAGCAGTAGTATCGAGTTCCAAGAGGTACTATAGAATTTAAAATAGGAACACTTGTGTTCTGATCAAAAGAAAAATTGTCACTAGGTTATACTCACGATGGCTAATTTTGTATTAGGTCACAGATAACTTTATATTTAGGTAGGCTTCTTGCCTGACAAATCATAATTTGTGAAATAGGGTATTTAAAAAAAGAAAGAGAGGCGCCTGGGTGGCTCAGTGGGTTGGGCCGCTGCCTTCGGCTCAGGTCGTGATCCCAGGTCCTGGGTTCAAGCCCCACATCGGGCTTTCTGCTCAGCGGGGAGCCTGCTTCCTCCTCTCTCTCTGCCTGCCTCTCTGCCTACTTGTGATTTCTCTGTCAAATAAATAAATAAAATCTTAAAAAAAAAAAGAAAGAAAAGAATGTAAGTCTTCACCAATATTTATCTTGTACTGAAATGGAAATATTCTTATTTTAAAATTAAACAGACAACAAATTAGGAAAATGAGTGTATTCATACCTGCAGTAAGTTGGCAGTGGGAAAGAATAAGAACTCAAGAAATGGCGGAGAGATCCATTTTCCTTTTTGTCATCTTCTCTGAGTCTGTAAAATCCCAAAGCACATCTGTTAATTTTCTAAACTTTCTGTCCTAACCTTATAATTGTGAAGGAAACTGGGAATGAATGGATGAATGACAAAAGCAGAAATAGATTTCTCATGTATGGCCTTGTCTTTTACTTGTTAAAGTACAAATTATTATTAACGAATTGTCAAACCCAGTGACCAACCCGATGAGAGTGTGTATTTTGACGATGTCAGTTAAACATCCTTGACTTAGAGACCTAGTGAGACAAAAAGATTACAACTTAGATTCTGCCTCTGAGAAGACCACGTGAGGACTGATAAGGTGAGAAGCCATGAAAAGAGAATAGCAAGAGCCATGAGTAGAAAAGATTCAACAGACCCTGCAGAGCCTTACGAGCCCCCCAAAACCCAAGACAGAGGAAGATTAAAATTATAGCCAAAAGAGCAAAAGAAAGTAATAAGTACATCAATAAATAACACAGAATTCCACAAGCTTTGTTCTTTGTCTCCTTGCTTTTCCAGTTAGTTGGTTTGATAAAAGATCCCTCAAATCAAGTTTAGATTAGTTCTGCATTGTCCTGTCTCAACAGTTCTTTTAGAGATCAGTAAATGCTTGCCCGAGGTTGGGTTTAACTTATAGAGAAAATCGTTCCCTGCTCTCCATGAGTTTAAGTACAATTTACTCATCTTGTTTGAAATATAGTGGGAACTTACCTTCTGTTGGAGGATGAGTTCATTTTTTTACTAAAGTTGATTAGTAAGTTATTTATTCCAGGGGCTCCTGGGTGGCTTAGTCAGTTAAGAGTCTGACTCTTGGTTTCAGCTCATGTCATGATCTCAGGGTCATGGGATCAAGCCCCACATCAGGTTCCATTCTGCTTGGGAATCCCTCCCTTTCCTTCTCTCTCCCCCTCTGGCTCTCTTCCTGCTCACTCCCTCTTTCTCTAAAATTAATAAATAAAATCTTTAAAAGAAAAAATAAGTTATTTCTTCCAGAGGACTGATGTTCTGAATGGGTTAAGGCCCGCTTTCATCAAAAATATGAAGTACAAGAACGAAAATCCACTCTGTTTTCAAAACAAAAAGTGAAAGAGAAATAAGGCAAACCAAGGAACTGCCCATTTCCTCTTGCACACCCTTTTTAAACATGCTTGTTCTTATCCTGCTTTCTTCCTGCTCCTTTCCACTTGGCTTTTCCATATCTCTCTAAACAGGGACACTAGAATTTCCTTGAATTTCTATGAATCTATTCCGTGAGTTTGAGTTGTTCTTTGCTGGCGCAGTTCAAATGCATGCTGCTGGAAAGAGACAAGTTTACCATATATTGAAATTTTAGCTGACCCTTTTCCCAGTTTGGAAACTCGAGGGGTCACTCAACATTTCTGTGCCTTCATTTCATCATCAGTGAGCAGTCACGTAGTGACCATATTCTAGCATTTGATCATACATTAGCCAAGAGTTTTCCTACAGCTTCTCAAAAAAAACGGACTTCAAGGGAGGCCGCACCCCTGCAGGATTAGTGTGCAAAACCCTATAATGTTTTTATCAGATTCTGAAAGGAACCCAGGAGCCAAAAAAAAAATTTTAGAGAAATAGAAGTTGCTCTAGGATCTTAGGATGACTGAAGGAAGTATGCAAATTAATTCGCACTGAAAGAGTTTCAAATCTAGTTAGGAAGCCAAACTTAATGCAGCCGATACAATGGGAGAACCATAAAAGGCAAACACAGCGAGGAGCTTCGGTTCGCGCGCAGTCTGAGGCGTCCAGAAAAAGGTGGAGAAGAGGGAGTGCGCTGAAGAGAAGGCTTCCTGGAAGAGGTGAGACTCAACGTCCCCTCTGTTCTCCTGTCTCTGGGGTCTTGCTCGGGCATGTTGGTGTTGGGTACATAAAGGAGGGGATCATTTGTTTCTTCTCTAAAATGTTAGCCATTTGGGATATAAAGGGGAAATAATGTAAGAGTTTAAAATCATTCTAACCCTCTATGCTAACCATTTTAACCAGGCTCCTTTTAACGCCTGATAGATACAACCCTGACAATGCTTTTATTTTTTTTTTTTTTAAGATTTTATTTACTTATTTGACAGAGAGACATACATCACAAGTAGGCAGAGAGGCAGAGAGAGAGGGGGAAGCAGGCCCCTTGCTGAGCAGAGAGCCTGATGCAGGGCTCGATCTGAGGACCCTGAGATCATAACCTGAGCCAGAGGCAGAGGCTTAACCCACTGAGCCACCCAGGCGGCCCCCCGACAATGCTTTTAAATAACACTCAGTAAGTAGTGTTACCAGAAATTTTTATTAGCGCTGTTTCCCCCCATCTTCTTGTAAATTGACTGAAAAATGAAGCTGGGTTCTGTGACCCACCCCACATCTTTGGGCCTCGCTGTCTCCCCCTAGCTGTCACCTTTGGTGAATACCAACGTGGGGGCACTCCTTTTACCCTTGCTGAACAAAAACCCGTTCTCTGCAATGCGAATTTAGGAAAAGAGAATGCATGCCCATGTAGTTAAAGAATTCTAACGACTTGCATCCTCTGAGCTACTTCTCCCTTTCATTAGCAGGAATCATTACAGTGCCCATACCAGGAAAATAGAACTTTATCTTCTTTAGATGGTATCTCTATATTGTCCATCATCTTCATATCATTTCCAGCTTCACCTTCCTGCTCAGGGGCTTATGTACTTAATTGGCTTCACAGGAAATACACTCACATTCATGATATTTGAAATATTTTTTAAGTAAAGTGATTAGGCTGCAAAAGTAAAAACTCTTTGGTGGATGATGAATTAGGACTTGGAGCTCAAGTCCTTATCTGTTTTTTCTTAGTCAAATTATTTGTTTTAAACATATATTTTTGACAGACTTCCCAACTTTTCCAACTATTATTTAGTAATAACTAAAAATTACCTTAAGTCTCATTTGGAAATAAGCACAAATTGAAATGGAATTCAAGTGAACAAATTGAAATTCAAAATTCTCTTAACCAGAGACTTATCCTGTCACTACACTGTTAATGAAAATTGCTAGATTTCTGTTTATGGTATAATTTTTGTCCAACTTATGGGAACAGAGAGAAAAATCATAGAATGACCAAGAATAAGTATTTATTACATACTGCATGGTGAAAATATGTTGTTAAACTCAGTAGTAAACAATGTCAGGGCATCAGGATTATTTCTACCTGCGAGGCTTGCCTGGTGATCTGTTTGTTCGCCATGTTGCTGGCCGGAGTCATCTGTTCCTCCTTCTAGAGACCAGGCTTGCCTGCACCTTGGAATTTCCCGGGAAACTAAAAAATCCTGATGACTGTGTCTCAAACCCGGAGATTCTGATTTGATGGTCTGGGTGTAGCCTGGGAACTGGTGATTTTAATGTGCAACCACATTGATTTAGATCCTAAGCTGTACCTGCGATGTGGAAAAACTCTGTTTTACCAGATAGTAGATACGAGGTGTTTTGGTTAAGCTAAATGTCTCCATTTCAAGGTCTTCTGCTGGCAAATGTTTTATGTCTCAAAGCACGTCTGATTCCTCTACCTGTATTGCCTTGATCTTCCTCCTCTTATTCATTGAGCATTTATTATGTGCCAGAGACTGCAATTTCAGATTCCTGACTACCCACCTAGCTCCTGACCACGCCCTCTTTAAAATACCTGCAGATTTCAAGGCGGTATCAGGTTCTTTTCCACCTCTGGAACTTGCCAGGGGCTCTGTCTTCATGCTTTGTCCTGGCAATGATTCTAGCCATATTGCTAATCTCATCTTCACTTTGAAAAACATTTTCATTTTAAAAAAATAAATAATAGGGAACATCTGTTTTAATATGGGATTTGGATTGTCATGGAAGTACTTAGTGTTAGCTCAGCACCAAGTGAAAAAATATTTGGTGCCCCTTGTACTAGGGAGTAGTACTTACAAGAAGATCTGGAAATTCACAACCCAAAATTAAGGGATCAGTTGCCTTTCCTTTTCGAGAGGCAACAAAAATGATCTTCTGTCCTCAAAATTACTTTAATGTCAGGCTATGTATTCAAAATAAAGGAGATAAATCCTCATACCAGAATGTGTTCAGATAATTGTAGATAATTGGTGGGATTTGAGATCAAACACCATGCTTTAAGAATATATATAGTTTATCAACATGAGATATTGAGACATGTGATGCTAATAAAAATTGCTAAAAAACCTAACACATGAAGCTTGATTGACATATAATTTGTATTTTTAATAAAATGAATGTCATCCTATGATAAGTTTATGGATATCTCCATCATTTAAATATTGGTGAGATAGGTTTAAATACTTTTGGGATTGTTATCGTGTTCCTTTTGTTCTTTTTAAGATCATAGTTATGTTTTTAACAAATATTACATACTTAAAATAGAAAAGTCAGAGAGTCAACAAGGTACAAAGCAAGAATTATTTGTAATAAAACGTTAACCTAAGTCAACCACAGTTAACATTTTAGATTGTGTCCTTCGTTCATAGATAGGTAGATAGATTCACAGATATAGACTTTATATAAAATGGGTTAATTGTGGGCGCCTGGGGGCTCAGTCGGTTAAGCTTCTGCCTTCAGCTCAGGTCATGATCTCAGGGTCCTGGGATCAAGTCCTGCCTCAGGCTCCCTGCTCAGCAAGGAGTCCACTTCTCCCTCTCCCATCAGCCCAGCCCCCCATCTCCCTCACTGTGCTCACATTCTCTCTCTCTCTCTCACAAAAATAAATAAATAAAATCTTAAATAAAAATTTAAAAAACAGGTTAATCATGTACACAAAATGTAATAGCCAGGCACTTCTTAAAAAATTTCATGTCATCTTTCAGACTTCAAAACTCCCCCAAGTACCTGTTCTCATTAAAGCATAACTTGATAAACATGGCCAGTTATACAAATGCTCTGAGGCCTGAGATAACATGCAAATAAACCTTACATATCGATGTGTGAAGGCTGGACAGACCACACAGTTCAAAAAAGGAAGTGCACTCTGCAAAGCTAACTTGCACATTCACTGTCCGCCTTCCAACATCTTGTGGGTCACCGTGTGCCAGGCACCTCAACTCCTTTCGATAAAATGGTAAGTAAGAGATTTTATGACTCTCCCTGGCCCCCTGGCAAACATCTCATCTTCTCTACCTAGAGAAGAGAGTGGTGGGGAGGCTTCTTGGCCAAGTCATCCTGGCCTTTGGAATGTTCGCTTGACCTGTTGTTGTTCCATTTGCAAATAAAGCTGCTGAGTGTTACCAGTCGAGAGCCTGTGGCTTCAGGATTTCCCGTTTTTGCTTCTAGCCTTCAGAATAGAGGAAGGGCTATGACTTACGGAAAGAAAAGTTGCATTCTTTGTCTTTGCCTCTTGAGATATCAAGGTGCCAGGATCAGTAACAGTGTCAAGTTTCTTATTAGAAGCATTTGGGGGGGCACCTGGGTGGCTCAGTGGGTTAAGCCTCTGCCTTCGGCTTGGGTCATGGTCTCAGGGTCCTGGGATCAAGCCCTGCATCAGGCTCCCTGCTCAGCGGGGAGCCTGCTTCCCCACCCCCCCTGCCTGCCTCTCTGCCTACTTGTGATCTCTGTTTGTCAAATAAATAAATAAATAATCTGAGGGGGGGGGGAGAAGCATTTGGAATCCCGGAGGAGAATCCCAGTGATAAATGTGGGGCAGTGTTGCTGATGATGAGTGCCATTTTGACAACACAGTGGATTTTGTAAAGAAGCTCTTTTATTTAAAAATACATTTTATTATTTTAGCCAAGAGAAGCAAACAAAACCCAAATAGTCCAAACCTTAGGGACAGATTGTGTTCCCAAAGTTAATTGAAAGTCATTATTTGGAGCACACTTAAAAGAGTGATGGGTCCCCAACGATACCGTAACAACCCACATAACCCATAATGTAGCCGAGCTACAGTATTAGTATTCTGCTATATGGTTTCCTATTATTTCTCTGTAAAAATTGTCTGTGTTCTTATACTGTAGTGTTCTTATGCTCTCAGAGTCTAGAGGAGAGTGAACTCTCTATCCCATACATCCCCCTCCACCATGCCCCAGTCCCCAGAAGACTAAAACTTGGTTATCCATTCTCTTGTGAGGAAAGGGATTGCTCCCTCTGCCAACCCCTGGTGAAAAGACAGGGATTGAGACAATGACAGCTCCAGGTACACAGATGGAGGATGGAACGCATCGCAGGCATTGGAGTAGAAGTCACAAGGGCTTCATGGGATGTGTTTGTAAGTCGGGAGACTCTTAAGCCAGAACTGGGAAGTACAGAGGTGAGAGAGAATAACTGTGCCATTGAGGAGAAAAGGAGAGGGAGGTTCGGGGTCAGAGGTGTGGAGTCATAGCAGGGAGGAATGCACAGTCATGGAGGAAATGGTGGCCCGGGGATCCTACCTGCAGTCACACTCGTGGAGAAAGGCAGTCACCTGCCAAGACGGGACTTTAAAGTCCTGGTAGTGTTTCCAACTCGGTCTTTAGGTCCCAGATTCTTAGAAGAAAGTTTGACCTTCATTACTGATAGTCTTTTCAAAAATAAGTGAGGTTTACTGTGTTATTTGGGTTTTCTTAGGGAAAACGAGGTAATAATACCAGAAAAAAGTTTAACTGGGTAATGGGTATTTGGTGCAATACTTAAGCAACGTTATCTTAGGGGATTACCATCTCCCTATTACAAAAGTAACGCATTGTATTAGAATACACATATGCAGAAATGAAACTATATACATTTTCTATAGTTTCAACACGTGGAGGCAATCCCTGTGAAGTAAGTACAGATCTTTCTAGAATTTCATCATTTTAAAAACATATTTCATAAATATGATTTTTCTAAAAGTGCTATCATACTTTATAAACAATTTCCTTACCTGCCTTTTTTGTTTAAAATATCTTGAATAATATCTGAGTTATGATGTCATTTTTCATGATGAATCATTTTTCCATGATTTAATCATTTCCATATGGTTAGACATTTAGATTGTTTCTTATTTTTCCTTCTTTATGATAATATAGTCAATATATTCACTTACACACATTGCTGCTCAGGAAAGGTATGGTGTTGGCCTTAAGTTGGCCCACATTCTTTATAACATGATTCTACATCTTAGAAGAGGCCCACGTTCTTTATAACATGGCCTATGTTCTTTATAACATGATTCCACATTTCAGAAGTGGAAGAACATGGCAGTAGGATTCTAATTCTCGAACATCTGCCCCTGTGGAAATTGACTTGATCCATGAACATAGACAAATTAGCTCACCTCATGGTCCTAAAGTGAAAAAATAAAAATAAAAAATAGAATGATACCCATCTACATGACAAGTAATTTAGGCACATTTCAAGTTGCTGAATTTTCTGGCGGGGGGAGAAAAGGAGAAGCAGATATCTAATAATGCACTAATTTTTGTATGGTCGTGGTGGGTGAGGAAAAATCTTTTATGAATACACTTAGAAACTTTTAGGAAATGGCATAAAAGTTGGTTTTAGAGTTTTTGTTTGTTTTGCTCCTTTCATTCGACCTTCAGTTGACATGTGACTGTTGACAAAAGAAATGTGCTCTCACCTGCTCAATCATTCAACCAAAATTGGGGTTTGGCTGGATGAGAATACAGGGTGAACAACACAGATGGGGTCCCAGCTCCCTAGGGCTTAGACTCAGTGCAGTGGGTCTCCAACATTCGTATGCCTCTCCATCAGGGATAGGGCTGAAGATTTTACATTTCTAATAAATTTTCAGAGGCCACCGCTGATCCAGGCACTCTGAGAACCACCGTTTGGTAGAAGTGATGGATCAAAAGTGAATCAAAGTAAACAAGTCAAATACCCTGTAGTGACTTCTGAAGGGTGGTAAATAAGGAGCTGAGATGGCACAGAGAAAGGAGACATCCTCTTTAGGGCTCTGGTCTCTGATAAAGTGCTGTCTGCAGTAAAGCACTGGTCTCAGTTCTGGCTGCCCATGAGAATCACTCGAGCAGCTTATAATCATACCCATTGCCAAAGCCCCACCTGAGACCAGTTGAATCAGAACCTTGAAGTGGGAGGTGGGGCACAGTGAGAGTTGAGAACGGCTGCACCAAACAACAAAATGAGCCAGACACAGGAAATGTGGCGGTAAGAACCACTGCGAGCAGAGGAATTGCAAAAGCTGTGAGATGGGGAGAGCTTGGATCTGCGGGAAGACCCCCAGGATGGCTAGAGGATAAATAAGGGAAGATGAAAGTGGCCAGAGGTGGTTTTAAGAAATAGGCAGCAGCCAAGAGATTCGATCTTATTTTGTTCACCCTAGCAGTCACTGGAGGGTCTGAAACAAAGGAGTGCGTGCTATTACCTGGTTTACATTTTGAAGGTAGGGCTACTTCTGGGACACCTGGGTGGCTCAGTTGGTTGAGCGTCAGACTCTTGGTTTCGGCTCATGTCGTGATCCCAGGGTCGTGGGATCCAGCCCCAGGTCAAGCTCCACACTGGGCATGGAGTCCGCTTGATATTCTCTCCTTCTACCCCTCCCTCAGCTCGTGCTTGTGCACTCTCTCTCTCCCTCTCTCTAATAAAATAAAGAAGTAAACTCTTTAAAAATTTAAAAAAAAAATGAAAGAGAGAAAGTAGGGCTACTTCTGAAGTAACATGCATACTCTGCAGGCAGCCTTGACCATGACTAGGGCTTACATATTGACTATTTCTCCCTTGTCCTTTTGAAACTGTAGCCCAAATTTGAACCCCATCAAGTTAGAGAATAAATAGTGTAGGGCTTCTGAAGGGAATGGGTTTAGAGACCTTCAAATAATGGAAGGGGCTGCAGTGATAGCCCAGCTGAGAGGGGGTGTCCCAGGGAAATCAGAGAACATAAAAGGTAAGCTAGAAGGATCCCCTCAGGAGCTGGGATTGCAACCCTTTTCTTCCAAGGAAAATGTGACTCTTGTTCTTATCATGTAAGCTGGAGGGGTCCTGAATAATATGCTAATATCCCCACATGGAAATCCATTCACCTCTTCATGCTTCTTCCCTTCTCCACTACCTGGCTTAAATCCTCTTCTTCTGCAAAAGAGGTCACCTGCCTGTTGCAGTAAGATCAAGCCTGATGTGTTTAAAAAAAAAAAAAATTTTTTTTTTTTTTAATTTAAAAATCCTGTGCTATGACAAGACAGTTTTAAACGAAGGATGAGAGGTTCAAATACTAGGGCATCTCTTTCATCCACACGTCAGGGCATGTAGGAGGAAATGAGAGCCACTTCTTGGAGCACATTTTGGCATGCATTAAGAGTGTGACACCCTTGTCCTTAAAGTAAGTGGGCGTGGGACTCCAGCTCTTCATTTGGTAACTTTAATATCACTCCCCTAATTCTTCGGGTTGGATTCCATCCGCCCTGTCTGTTCTCTCATGTCATTCTCTTTTTAAAATATTATGGTATGGGGGCACCTGGGTGACTCAGTGGGTTAAAGGTCTTGCCTTTGGCTTAGGTGGTGATTCCAGGGTCCTGGGATGGAGCCCTGCATCAGGCTCTCTGCTCAGCGGAGAGTCTGCTTCTCCCTCTGCCTCTGCCCCTACCCCCACCCCCTGCTCATGCTCCCTCTTGCTCTCTCTCTCTCTCATCCGCTTATGCTCTCTATCAAATAAAGAAATACTTTATAAAATAAAATATTATGGTATAAAAATATTATGATATGTTATGAAACAAATAACAAATTCTCACGTACCACCCAGATTTCACACATACTACCATTTTGTCATAATATTGTCATTTTGCCATCTTTTCAAAAAAATAAAACAAAGTTGAAGTTCTCTTTTTGCCCTTCCCAGTTCCATTCCCCTCCCTCCAACAGCAGGGGACAACGGCTCTGAAAGCAGCAGCTCACCTACCCAGTGATGCCTTTATGTTTTTATTTCATCAGCCTGTGTTTGTAGAAAAACATACAGTAGTGTTTAGTCTGCTTTTATTTGCTTACGATTTCCGCAAATGCCTTCTTTTCACCCTACTTATGTCTGGTTCAATTTATTGACTCGCTTTGTAATTATATGGCAATTTGTTCACCTACTCTCCCAACATTTAATTTATTGCCATTATTTTCCCTTTCAAACAGTCTTAGAATGAATGTGTTTCTACGTAGAGGGCGTGAGCACCTGAATGTTAGCAAATGGTTCTCCAAGGTCATTGTGACAGTTTACCTCTCACCAGGCTATGTGACAGTTGTCCTTTCTCTCCATCCCTCTTAAAACCGGTATCGTCAGGTTTACTGAGAGACTTCTGAGAATTTGTTAAATTAAAACCCCACTTTATTGTTGTTTTAATTTTCCTGATTACTATGAAGATGCAACATGTTTTCTTAAGCTGATTGACCATTCGGGCAACCTCTTCTGTAAATCCTTTTCATGTGGTTTGTCCATTTTCTTATAGATCATCTTTTCATGTTGATTTATAGAAAATCTTTATCCAGTTCTAGGCATTCATCCTGGGTGGATTATGTGCATTGTGAATTTTATGCTCCCTGGTTTCTTTTTTACTTTATTTTTTTTTTGGTGTCTCTTTTTTATATAAAAGTTTTAAATCTTAATGCTAACAAATTTAAAAATAGGTCTTTTATCATTTCTGTTTTTCACGTCCTCTTAAAGAAGTTATTCACTACTCCCAAATATTAAAGCTATTTCCTAACATTTTGCTAACCTTTTTTTTTTTTTAAGATTTTATTTATTTGTCAGAGAGAGAGAGAGGACGTGCACAGGCAGGCAGAGTGGCAGGGAGAGGCAGAGGGAGCAGCAGGCTCCCCGCAGAGCAAGGAGCCAGATGTGGGACTTGATCCCAGGATGCTGGGATCATGACCTGAGCCGAAAGCAGCCGCCCAACAGACAGAGCCACCCAGGCATCCCTACACTCAACCTTTTAAAGATTTGGTTTTCATGTTTAGGTCTTTAATCATCAAGATTTAATTTATATTTGTGACGTAAGGCAGTCATCTAATATATTCTCATGTGGATAGCCAATTTAGTACTATTTATTTTCATTTGTTCTTTTCTCCTACCACTTTCTAATGCCTCCTTGGTCATATGTCCATTTCCCATATACACCTGACTTCGTTTCTAGGCTCTCGATTCTGTCATGCTGGTCAATACGTTTCATAAAACTCCATCATGTTTGTTTCTTACGACTTACTTACCTGCTCTAGATTCATATATTCTTTTTTACTCAAGTACATATTCTCTTGCCTATTGACTAGCAATTTCTACAGTTCTTTATGATTTCCATTATTATTCTCCCAAACAAAACAAGAACCTAAATACAGTGTAATTACCCATTGAACACAACCCTCCAACCCTGTTTCTAGTTCTTAAAACTTCTCCTTGGAAGAGATGTATATCATTTTCACTCACATTTAATTGGCCAAAATAAGTCACACATGCTCTTACCTCAGCTGAAAGGACAGACATATAGGGATGTAAATCGTCATGCGTTCAGGGTAATGGCAGAGAGGGGTTCCTATTTGGAAAAAGAATAATATGTGCTACAGTATACATTGGTCTTTGTGTGACTAAAATACATCTTCATCTCTACTTCATTCTTAAATGACAGTTTACCTGTGCATATTCTAAATTGATAGTTACTTTCCCTCAGCACTTTAAAGACTCACACCACTGGCTTCTGACTTGCCGTCAAATCTGTCATTCCCTGTAGGTGAAATTCTGTCATTCCCTTTAAGATGCTTCTTTATCTTTCTGTCCTGCAGCTTTACTATATTTCAGAGAGGCATAAATTTATTTTTATTTATCCTGCTTGGTACTGAGAGTATCAGTTTAAAGAGGAGCATACAACGTTTTTTATAAAGAGCCAAATAGTAAATATTTTAGGTTTTGTAGTCCCTGTGATCTCTGATAAAACTACTCAGCTCTACCATTGTAGCATGAAAGCATCCATAGACAATGAATAAACAAACAGGTATGGCTGTGTTCCAATAAAACTTTATTTATAAAAACATGGCAGGCTGAATCTGGCCCACAGGCTATAGTTGCCTGATTTAAAGCCTAATGATTTTTTTTTTAATTTTGCAAAATTCTCAGCTATGATTTCCTCAAAACTATTACTCCACCATTTTATTCTTCCTAGTTTTTTTTTTCCTTTTTTTTTTAATTTCTTTTCAGCTTAACAGTATTCATTGTTTTTGCACCACACCCAGTGCTCCATGCAATCCGTGCCCTCTCTAATACCCACCACCTGGTTCCCCCAACCTCCCACCCCCCCGCCCCTTCAAAACCCTCAGATTGTTTTTCAGAGTCCTTATTCTTCCTAGTTTGTTTTTGTTTTTGTCTAGAGTCCCTACTAGATAAAAATCCCATGCCGTCCTCCATGATGTTAATCACTCTTCCAAATATTTTAACGCTGTGTCTCTCTTTGATGAATTCTAAATGGATTTATCAACGTCATCTTTCAATCCACTAAGTTTTTCTCCATCTGTGTCCAGGGTGACCAATTTTCTCAGTTTGCCCAGCACTCTCCCAGTTTTAGCACTAAATTTGTACTTCCCAGAAACTTCTTAGTTCCAGGCAGAACAGGATAGTTGTTTACCTTATTCATGTCCAATCCAGGTTTTATCCCATTTATTGAATTTTTGTTTCAATGATTAAGTTTTTATTTCCAGTTTTGAATTGGTTGTTTTTACCTATTTTTACTTCCTACCTGCCTAGTTTCAATTGTTTGTATATTCTCCTATGGATAGTACTCATATATTTATTTCTTGATGACCCCTGAATCCAGAAAATCATTTTCAGATTGCTCTTATCATTTTAATTGAAGGTAAACCCATCTTTTAATTGTTGGTTTTGTTGGGTCTTTCTTTCTTATGAATAGTTTTCTTCCCATATTTTGGAATTTTGTGTTGTAGACCCATTTTGAGGAGGTTTTTCTTTTTTTGGTTGACTGCCTCATTTTTTCATCCTGCCTTCTCTAGTGTTGTGCTCTCTCCTATTTGTTCCTGAGGACTCCAGCCCAGAACCAGCTCTATACCAACTGCTTTGCAATCAGGCTCACAGTAATACTGCACAGGTAGCATATCTGTTACTAAGTCAGCTGGTACCTGGGCCCAGGTTCTGGCTCTGGGACAGTGTCTAGCCCAGGCTTTTCAATTTCAGTACTTTCAGGCCTTGTGAGATATTTAGTAGCATCTCTGGTCTCTACGTACTGGATGTCAGTAGTACCCCTGTTCCCTTCATTCTGACAACATGCAGAGCATTCCCAGACATTACAAAATGCCCCATTAGGACTATCAAAATCATCCCCAGTTCAGAACTGCTGGTCTATCCTAAGGCAATTCTTAGTGGCCTCTTTCCATGAAACTGGATTAAAACAAACAGACAAACAACAAACAAACAACAACAAAAAATCTGTCCTTGCCCTTGACTACAAAGAGGGACCCTAGTTCAGGTTTTCAGGTTACCCTACAGGGGCTGAACTAACAAATGCTTTCATAACCTGAACCAACAGCCCAACTCACCTGTCCACTCATCTCACTCACAGCCTTGTGTTTCTGTTCTGTTTCTGATATAGAAAGGTTTACCTTTAAATTTTCTCATTTTATATTCTACCTCTCTCTACTTGACATATGGTTAGGGCCGTGAGAGAGCCACAAAACTTTATTTTATTGACCAAAACTTGATTCTCTTCTTTATCTCTTTTCCCTCACTTCCCTTTGACTTCATATCTTTCTTTTTCCCTTTCCCCCTTCATCCTTGATCAGTGGCATAGAGCAAATCAACAAAGTGGAGGAAATGTGTCATCATCAGGGTTGATGAGCTATTGGGAGAATTAGTCCAGTGTCTTCCAGGGCTCCACCACCCCCCTTTACTCCTATCCCAGCCTATTAACACAGTGGTTCTCAAAGTGTTCTTCCTAAACCAGCAGCATCAACATTACTTGGGAACTTACTAGAAATTCTTGGGTTCTACCCAAACAAGTTTTAAGAGTGGGACCCAGCCACTTACGTGTTACAAGCCCTCTAGGTGATTCTAATGCGTACTAAAGTTTGAGGCCTCCTGTGCTAAGACTTAGCTAAAGAGGTTTGGACCAGTGGTTCTCAGCCTGGCTGCCCTTTGAAATCACCTATTAAACTTTAAATTACACCATTATGTGAGCCGCTCCTCTGAAGATTGATTCAGCTCAGGTGGGGTGCAGGCCCCTTTATCTTTTAAACTCCCCCAAAGGATTCAACTATCCAGTCCAAGTTTGCATTGCTTATTCATGTCCTGCTCACCCATGTCGATGATCACATATGCCAACTCTTACCCAGCGTTTCAGGAATTCTCCATGGAAATGAGTAAACTTTGAGTGAACAAAATTTAAAATAAATCTTGTCTGGAGGTGGACTTTCTGGGTTTGAATCTCAGTGTTGCCCATTACCAACTATGTGACTTTGAACAATTTACCCATTCTGTGCCTTGGTTTCCCCATGTGTAAAAAAGGATGAATAACTATACCTACCTACTAGGGTTCTAAGGATTATAAGGATCTTTGTAAGGATTACATTGTAAGGATTACATTGTAAGGATTACATTGGTTTATCTATGAATGTGTTCAGAATAATGCCTGTTGCACAACAAAAGCTACACAAAATTTCTTGGAAATATTTATTTTGTAAGTAAAACATTCAAAACACCTTCAAAATAAACTTCAGTCAAAATAAGTGTTTTGAGAAGGAAAATTTTTTTAAAAAATTGGTAGAATGTTTCTTTTCTTTTTTTTCATATCAGAACCTTTGCTTTAGAAGACCTACTTTTTCCCAAAATGTTGTATGATCTTTAAAAAGATTGATCCAGTAAAAATGAACTTCTTTCATTAACATTTTTAGAACTTGATTATGTTCTTTAACATCAGCTAGTGGAATTGTAAAACCAGAGCTCAGAATCACTGTCCTATATTCAGATTTGAGCTTCAAAAACTGATAAGCCAACAATAAATTCAAGCCTTATGGAAATCCTGGCAGAAGTCAAAAAAGTGGAATTGAAATAAACATCTGCTGAATTTGATCTATGACAGCTGAAAGAATTTGTGTGAAATATAGTGAAAGCATCTTAATAAGGTAGATATTTAGGAGGTTTAGCTTAAATGAATACATTTTGATGTATGAATGTCTGGACATAATCCAAAGAACTACCAGCAATTTTATCATTACAACTCTGAAAGACGAGTAGTTGTGTTTATCACAAGAGGACATTCACCCGAAAGAAACTAATTTTGTCACATGTACCACAACTGCATGAGACAGCATTTCAGGGCTGGGTGGAGTTTTTTTTAATAGCAGAACATAGCTACCCCAACACAATAGGGCTGAGATACATACTGTTTAAATTAGTTACCTCGGGTGTGGGGGAGCAAGGGAATTTCCAAACTATCTGTTGTTAATTACCAAGCAAACAAAGAGAAGATTGTGAGAGAGGAATTGTAATTTAGGATTTCTAAGCAGAGTTCACCTGTAGCTACTGAGTATACAGAGCTTTGGCAGCTTCAACTCTCAGTAGTTGTAAAAGTTAGCCAACTTAAGCAAGCATTGAATTTGATAAGCAGGTCATGCAGAGAGGGAGGAAATTCTAGAAAGTAGCCAGAATAACCATGTCTTAATGATTAATTAGGCAAGAAAACCCAGATATAACTTCTCTATGTCTTGACACGCCTACATCCCTATTTTCTCATTCTTCTTCTCTTCCACGTGCTAAATCCTCCTATTTAACTTGTAAGCCAAACACATCAAAGAAAAAAAAGAAAGGAAAGGAGAGGAGAGGAGAGGAAAGGAGAAACATGGAGAGGAAAGAAAGGAGAAGAGAAGAGTAGAGGGAGAGGGAAGGGGAGAGGGAGAGGAGAGAAGGGAAGGGAAGGGAAGGGGAAAAAAGGGAAGAGAAGGGAAGGGAAAAGAAAAAAGAAAAGAAAAAGAAAAAGAAAAAGAAAGCTTCCAGGACATTCCTAAGAAATGATGGTTACCTACTCTTTGATCAGCAAGAACACTGGTTTCTCTTCTCTTTCAGGGTTCATTACAGACAGGCAGTCAATCCAGACATGAGGGAATATTGCTTTCTTGAGCAACTAACTTGAGGAAACTAGACACATGGCACATCTTTGCATTTCTACACTACTGTTTCCCTTGTTAAGGTCTGCACTGAACTGAAGAGCTATAGATCCTGCATTTATAAATTTTTTAAGAGGAGGATTCGATTTAACAGTGTGTTATTTTAATCATTCTAGTAAATTTGCCCTAGACCCACGGAGAAGACTAAAGAGAAATTGGCTCTTGGAACCAGTAGGCTGAGGTTAGAACCCTTGCCCCAACTGAAAATTCTGTTTTCTCAAGCTCCCTGAGCAGCTTGTTCCTCCTTGCTGCATCCCCATGCAGAGGCTTTGTCAGTCTCCATTACCAGATCCATTTGTTTCTTAAATGAGATACCCATTTTTTATGTTACCTGCTTGGTTCCTGGAAACATTGGAATTGGCAACCCCAGATTAGATAGGTTCCCTTTCTGTCTTTAATATTTTATGAGTTGAACAAATTACACAGTTCTAGATATATAGAAAGAGGGTAAGAGTCAGGGTAATGTTTGGTAAACTTTGCCTTCTGAGTAGACAGTTGATTTGGGACATGTTTGGATTGGAAACGGTGTCTAGGTATAAGAAACAAGATCAGATTTAAGTGCATAAGAGCCTACTGGGGGTTTCTGAGCTAGTCTTGAGTTGTATGGGGATGCAGAGGTAGCAGAAGGTTGTTAACATTTAGTATTAAATAAGGTATTGGTTGCTGCAACTTACTCTGAAATGCATCTAAAAACAAAGATGAATGGAGGTGATAAAGCAAAAATAGCAAAATGCTAACAAGTAATGCATCTGGGTTGGGTATATTGATGTTCACTTTCTTTTTCTTTTTTTTAAGATTTTATTTATTTATTTGACAGACAGAGATCATAAGTAGGCAGAGAGAGAGGAGGAAGCAGGCTCCCTGCTGAGCGGAGAGCCCAATGCGGGGCTCAATCCCAGGACCCTGGGATCATGACCTGAGCCGAAGGCCAAGGCTTTAACCCACTGAGCCACCCAGGCGCCCCATATTGATGTTCACTTTCAACTTCAAATTTCAACTTTTGGATATGCTTGTAATTTTTCATAATAAAAAGTAGGGAAGAAAGTTTAAGTGTCACAAAGACTAGACAAATCGAGCTGGAAATTTTACTACAATATTCCACTCTCTATACTCATGGCCCGTGCATTCATGCAGCCTCTGTTATCCACCATATATCAGCACAAAACCCCTCTTCCTCTAAATGTAACTATCTTTAGCATTTCCCTCTCTTGCAAATATGAGATGTGAGATGATAATTTTTTTTTCAAAAAAATAAAAGAAAATGTAGAGAGAGTAAAAATCTCACCATGTGAAGAAAACCACTGTCAACAGTTTAGGAAATATTTTTCTCTATGTACCTCTAGACAGAGTATGAGACCTTTCTTTGCACCTCTCATAGCTGTACTTACATGGCTTCACTTTCAGGTTGGCCAAACCCACTCTGAAACTTCCTTTAATACATGGCTCCAACATCTTCCTTCAAGAAAGTTCTCACTTTTCATTGCTGTGTCCTGCCTTCAGTTTTCTCTCAATGCCTTTAAATGTTCATCAAGCACATTTGACTTTCCAGTGTATCTTCTCCCTAATTATTTTGCTTTCCACCATACTATCATGCATTCCCGAAGCCTCATATTTGCTACTGCACTCACAATTTTGTCAAGAACTTAATCTGATTAAGGCAAAAACCATCCTTCTGACTTAATAATGACACAATTTAAAACCAAATTCTCACTCCAGATAGAAATGAGGATATCCAGGTCAATCCATTTCTTTTTAATTATGGAAAACACAGAGATTATAACTGTAACTCCCAGAATTCTTAGTTCAGAAAATATAAGCCAACCTCACAATATGCAGTGTTCACTTGGATTTTGTCACCTGTCCCACAGGTTCACAATGAGTGATTGGCAGTCCCTGGAGAGCAGAGTACATTCTGGGCTCTCCAGATGGGTTTTGGTAATGTTAATGGACATTTTTATTTTGTGGGAATAAAATTGGTTTTTGGTCTTTAAAAAGTAAAAAGAAGTATTCATACTAATATTTGAGAGGTATCTTTAATAATGTGCTTCAAAGAGTTTTCATAAGTTCACATTTTTGCACTGTAAATTTTATAAGCAGTCCTGATTTTTTTTAAAGATTTATTTATTTATTTATTTGAGACAGAGAGAGAGTGCATGAGTGGGAGGAGCAGAGGGAGAGGGAGAGAGAAAATCTTAAGCAGACTCCAAGCTGAATATGGAGCCCTGTGTGGGGCTCCATTCCATGACCCTGAGATCACAGCCTGAGCCTCAGAGCAGTGAAATCTAGCCCCCCTGTCAAGCTCCACACCCAGCACAGAACCTGCTTAAGATTCTTTCTCCCTCTCCCTCTGCCCTTCTTGTCCTCACTTAAAAAACTTTAAAATTTTAAAAAATTAAAAACCAACACATTTTTTGATAAATACTATAGTCTTTCCTCTGTTGATTTTCCTTCTTAACTCTACAGTCTATTTGGAATTTATTCTGTCACATGGAAGGAGGTAAATGTGAAGTTAAAATAATATCTATTTAATATTTCTATCCCTATTTTTGTTATTTTTAGATTAGCATACATTATGACTCTCTTTTAAGTTGCCTGTATTTTATTTTTGTATTATCATACATTCACAATTATTATTTTACAATATATTCTAATATCAAACATGGCTAGTCTCCCTTCATCATTGCTCTTCTTTTTCACAATATCCATTGATGTGCTCACCCATATATTTTTTCTTTTTTTTTTAATTTTTTTAAAATTAACATATAATGTATTATTAGCCCCAGGGGTACAAGTCTGTAAATCTCCAGGTTTACACACTTCACAGCACTCACCATAGCACACACCTTCCCTAATGTCCATAACCCAACCACCCTCTCCCTACCCACCTCCCCCACAGCAACCCTCAGTTTGTTTTGTGAGATTAAGAGTCTCTTATGGTTTGTCTCCCTCCCGATCCCATCTTGTTTCATTTATTCTTTTCCCACCCTCCAAAACCCACACATTGCATCTCCACTTCCTCATATCAGGGAGATCATATGATAGTTGTCTTTCTCTGATTGACTTATTTCACTCAGCATAATGCCCTCTAGTTCCATCCATGTCGTCGTGAATGGCAAGATTTCATTTCTTTTGATGGCTGCATAGTATTCCATTGTATATATATACCACCTCTTCTTTATCCATTCATCTGTTGATGGACATCTAGGTTCTTTCCATAGTTTGGCTATTGTGGACATTGCTGCTATAAACATTCAGGTGCACGTGCCCCTTCGGATCACTACATTTGTATCTTAGGGTAAATACCCAGTAGTGTGATTGCTGGGTCATAGGGTAGCTCTATTTTCAACACTTTGAGGACCCTCCATGCTGTTTTCCAGAGTGGTCGCACAAGCTTGCATTCCCACCAACAGTGTAGGAGGGTTCCACTTTCTCCGCATCCTCGCCAGCATCTGTCATTTCCTGACTTGTTAATTTTAGCCATTCTGACTGGTGTGAGGTGGTATCTCATTGTGGTTTTGATTTGTATTTCCTTCATGCAGAGTGATGTTGAGCACTTTTTCATGTGTCTGTTGGCCATCTGGATGTCTTCTTTGCAGAAATGTCTGTTCATGTCCTCTGCCCATTTCTTGATTGGATTATTTGTTCTTTGTCACCCATATATTTTTTCTAAGTGAAGTTTACAAATCTATTAAGTACTTTAAAAATTCCAGTTGTGATTCTGATCACCATTCTTACACTATGAAAAACTAAAAGTAAAAAGAAAAGCATAGAGTATCCAGATTTTTTTTTCTTTTTAGCATTGCTAAAAGTTCAATTCACTGTTGCACTGGAGAGATGTCCCCACCTATTCAAGTAACTTACATGCTCTTGGGTGGGCTCTTTACGATAAGGCATAGTCTGGCCAAGGGAGAGAACAGCCCATAGAGAGAAGGAAGTCATTTCCCAGTAAAACTGTAGTGCCAGTTAAAGCTGGCTAACCTAGCAAGCCAATCAGTCACTGGGGATGAAAGCATTCCTTACTTTATTTTTGTTTTTATTGCTGTATTATTGTCATATAACTTCATTTTTTCCTTAAAGTGGTTGTAGAGGTAAAATTAAGGTCCTCAGAAATGTGTGTTCCTCAGATTTTCATTAAGCAATTCCTTTAAGAACAAATTCTAATTCTTAATCTCTCAAGAATTACTCTTGAAAACCATGAGCACGCTTTTGTCAGTTTTTCCATGTTTGAAGACAAAATTTTACACAGTGAATCACTCAAAAGTTTGAGCGAGATATATTCATCTATTAGGCATGTAAAATATTTTCCTAATATAAACGTAAAAGGTGGCTATAAATCATCATTTGAAACTCTTCCATTGAAGGGATGACTAATCCATTAAGTTGCAAATGGAACACTCCCAAGTCACATGATTCTATGTTAAAGCTGTTATTACTTACTTTCTTTGAGGTGGCTACAGGATAAAACATTTATTGTTTCAAGAGTGCTCATTACATAAAACTCCACAGTCCCTCATCATAAGTCCACCATTTCTTTTTCACATACTCTAAAATCAGAACTCCGTGTCATTTTAAGAGGTTATCTAGCAACTCTCCCACCCTCACAGCATGAAATTCACCCAAATAGTTTGCACAGAGATCACCTCAGGGGTGACCAGACAAGATCTCACCTGCCATTTCTCCCCCAGATAAAGTGATTGCTGCACTATGTTATTTACAAGGTGAGATGCAAGGACCCAAACTATCTTCGTGCTTCTAAGTAAGCCCAATACTTAACCCCAAAAGAGAAACCAGGACCATGAAAGGTCATAGCTATCTCCTCACTTAATCATATACTGAAAAGGGCAGTTTCAGACATTTTGGTGGTAATTTTTTTTTTCTGTTTTAGGAAACCCATTCTAAGTAACTTCCCAAAAATGCCTCCTAATTGCCCAACTCTATGGGATCATTTTACTCTTCTTAGTAACATTTAAAAGTCTTCCTTTCAAACTGGTGCCTGGTTCTCCTCCCTATTCCTGTAACAATTCCTTCTCAGCTCCATTTGAACTTAAATGCCTTTTGTTTGGTGATACGCAAAGTACCAATCTTTGCCATCCTCTCACTCTGCCCAGCTATTTTCTGTCACTATCAAGGCTTCAGCCACTACCCTCTGCTGATGACTCACACATCAGGCAGCTCAAATGCCACCTGACCCAAACTGAAGTCATCATCCTTCTCCAAATCTGTTCTTCCTTTTATAATCTATAACCCAGTAAGTGCAGCCACCACCTCTCCAGTCACCCAAGCCCTCATATGTCTATGTCATGCAATATTTATACCATGTAATATTTCCTCAGTGCCACTAGTGCCCCAGCCTAAAAGCACATACATGTTTCCTCCTCTCTACCCATATTTAATGTGCTACACTCAGAATTCAGGCCCTTATCCTCTTTGGCTGGAGAATTAGACTCTTGTAACTCACATTCCTTACATCCATCATTACTCTGCTACTAGAATGGTCTTTCTAAAGCACATATCTAATTAGGCAACTTTCTGGCTTCAAATCCTTCAGGTGGCCCCTAGTGGCCTAGCAGAGGGGTCAGCAAACTATGGTCTGTGGGCCAAATCCAGCCCCTTGCCAGGGTCCGCAAATAAAGTATTGTTGGAACACAGCCACGCTTGCTCATTGATGTACTGTCTAATGGTTGATCTCAGGCTACAACGGCAGAGTTGTATAGTTTCAGCCAAGGCTATGTGGCCCCAAAAGCCAAAAATATTTATGATCTGACCCTTTACAGAAAACGTTTGCTGATGTTGGACCTAGTGGATAAGGTCTGAACTTTGTGATAGGATATACTGTTTCAGGGCAACCTCTACATCCAGGCTTAGCTCTTGCCACACACAAACCCTTCAAGTTTATACTCTAGCAGTGTTTATCTGCTTACAGTTTCCCAGCATGGTCTGACAGAAATTTCTGTGAGGGTGGAGTACTCGTATGCCTGCGCTGTCTAACACAATAGCCACTAGCCCCATGGGGCTGTTGAGTGATTAAAATGTGGCTAGTACAACTGAAAAACTGAATTTCAAATTTTATTTAATTTTAATTAATGTAAATTTAATTAACATACATGTTTAATTGGATTTAATTTTAATTAACATAAATTTAAACTTAAGTAGCCACAGGTGAGCTATGACATTGGACAGTACAGCTCTAGACTGTGTCACCAACAGTATCTCTGTTCCCTCTAAGGGAGTATTTTAAATATTTAGAGTACCCTATCCATCTGGGAAACATTGATATTTCAAAAGTTAACTTAAGGGTCACCCTTTCTAAAGAGGCTTTTCAAACTTCCAAGTCCATGTCTCCCCCAAAGAAGTGAGCATTCTTTCAGTGTTTTCACTGCGCCATCCTGTTACCAGGAATCTTCTGTTTTAGCCCAACCAGAATAGCAATTCCGGAATGCAGATCCCTGTTTGATTTGTCTCTGCTTTGAAAGCTCCTACTCCAGCGCCTGGTAAATTAATATTGGTCACATAGATTGATCGATGTCACATTCAGAGTCTTTTCCACACACAAACCACACGCAAATCTCCTTCATTTCTAGTTCTTTGACAAATGAAGAATGACCTCTCACACAAGTGCAGAGGTATCCTAGGAACACTCTCCTTCGCCCCCTCTCTACTAGATGTTGACTCCTCTCTGGGAAAAAAATAACTGATCCCTTAGCATCCTGATTTTGTTCACACATTTTTAAAGTTCACTTTAATAACAACATCTTTGATACTTAGGGTCAAAAATGCCACATTCTTCTACAAGTTATAATGAGGAATCCATGGCCATTCTGCCAAACCTACTTGTTTGACCTCTATGAAATTTGTTAAATCTGCCTTTTTTTTTTTTAAGAACACACTGCTTTTTTGTGGCTTATGTAAACCCTCAGCTGTGACAGCTAACTTGTTTTTTATTTAGCCTTAGCAACATTTAATGTTATCTATTCAAAGGACAATAAAAAACTCTACGGTGTGAGTTTTCTACAGATAGGAACCCAGCTTGTTGAATTGTGCTTGTGGCTTAAACAACAACAGCCTTTGAAAGGAGGAACCAAAAAATATTGATGTCACTTCTGAGAAAGTTTGAGAAATCTAGCCCAGTCGGGTGGACTTCAGTCAGCCAAGAATCTAAAACTACACGTGTTTACAATGTTCAGAGTACCAAAGCAAAGCTCCCATACAATTCCTTTTTGAAGTTCCAACTTAAATATTGACAATTTTTATTAGCTTTTTTTTTGCTCGTGTAGAATCAAGAGGTCTTCAAGCTAAATTACTTCAAAATGCTTTAGACTTTCTCAAAACTGACATGTTTTAAATAGTTAAGGTTTAAAATCAGGTGATTTTGACCCTTTTCAAGTGTTTTTTTTTTTTCATTGCTCTAATTCTTATTTATACTCTAATACCTTAACTCTGTCAGATCAGGGAGTGTGGAGAAAGAAGGATGAGATAATAAATGAGGAGAGCTCTATTATGTACCTGATCACTTCTCTTTCTTTGTCCTACCCCACTCCTCTGGGATCATCTGTCTGGCAGATTTGCACAGTGGTTGTGAGTTGTCGGCAGAGCTAATCTGTGTGCCTTTCCAAGTTTTAGCTTTTCCTATCTGCTTTACCCTGGTCAAGCTACTTCACCTCAGTGGCCTAATTTTCCCCTCTGTAAAGTAGGGGGCAGTGGTAGCCTCTCCCTTGGACCTGTTCATGGGTATCAAATGAGCCCATGTTGCAGGAAAGCATTTGGTGCTGTGTCTACCACAGGAACGGGGCTCACGAGATATTTGCTGTTTATTTGCTGTTTAAAATGTTTCGAACCTTAATGGAAATGCTTTTAAACCGTCATTTAAAACCAAAAGCGTCTGAATTCCTTCAAAATGGTTTTGAGGGGCTCAAAGATCTTATTTAAAGATGAGGAAAACCCTACCCTTTAACAATGCTTAGAAAGATGAGCAAACACCCACCCTTTAACAATGCTTAGAAAGATCTGGATTTCCCTGGGGATATGGGAAAAGGAAAGAACCAAATTTCATCAGGGAATGGGAATCAACCTGAGGCTGGGAAAATGAGACCGGCTGTGGAGTGCCTCCCCCGACTCCTAAGGAGAATTTTTCCTCTTGCTACATCTGAGCAACCCAAGAAGCTTGCTTTGACTCCATCTAGGGTGTTGGACCCATTCCCAAAACCTTAGAAGAAAAAATACAGGGAAAAAAAAAATACAGGAAAGTTCTCTGAAAAAAACATGGGAAAGCACAGTCAGAGCTTACAAAAGGAAATACTGCCAAAGCATCAAACCTTCAAACACGAGTCCCAACTTTTCTAAAAGCCTAGGGTGCGGCTGGCATATCCTAGATGCTCAACAAATCTCTGGTGAATGAAGTTTGCTAAAACTCACTGTGGATAGATTTACTGCCCCATGAGATACACTGAAAAATGGTGAGGTAGCGACATACAAAGAAAAATGCCTCTAAGTGTACTTTCAGGGTAAGAAAGGTCCAAAATAGATGATATTTTATACAAGTTATATTTCTATTCCTCTATTTGGAGAGATTTTCTCTCTAAATTGTAGTCCTTACCATTCAGGCTGCTAATCTGGAGACAGGAGTCCAGTTTATTGAATTGTGCCCAAACTATAAATTCGTTTCCTTTTATATCAAACAATCTTGGAATGAGAACCTAAGGGCAACTAGAATACTGGTCTCTATTTATAATTATAAACTAAAGGTTTTATCCTGTATCAAAATTAGGTGGAGATAAATTTTTCATACATACACTATACCATGATGGAAAGTAGTATCAGTTGTGCAGAGCCAAATAAAGATAAACGAAATGGGAAATCCTTTAAATATTTCAAAAACTAGTATCTGGGAACGATAAACCTTTAGGCGAGAGAGTGACCATTTTTGAAAGTCATCCTTTTGGGAGTTTTTAAACTTTAAGACCTACTTTGTGTGTGTGGCATTGCCCCATATTGACACAATTGTATGATGTCAGTGTTATTTACCATCATTATTCCCACTTCCAGATGAGAAAACTGAGGCATGGAGAAGTCACTTGCCCAAACTCTCACAAGCTAATGTTCAGATGCAGGCAGTCTGGCTCCAAGGTCCAGGCTCAAAACCTCTGTGTCATTTGCCTGGAATGGGATGATGTTTCTCCATGCTGTTCTTGGCCACACCTCTGTCACAGGACACAGTAACGTGAACGTCTTTCCTTTCAGTTCATATAGACCTATAGCATCTTGTTAATGGGGAAATGATATTCCTTTGTCCAGATATACAATGTGTTGTCTCACCTATTCCCTACCCGCGGACTTTGAATTTTTGCTTTTCCGCTATAAAAGCCACATTCTACTCTCAGAACTATTGCTTGTGTGACATCAGAGAAGAACCATGGGAAAGAGTGTACGAACAGTATCACCTGGGGCTCCTGTGGGCGGAAATGACATTTTCAGTTCCCCTGGGAAGTTGTGTGATAGGAGCTCAGAGGGTTTAGGATACTGTTACAGAAAAATTAGCTAATCGTGCCAGCTTTCCATTATGCTACAAAGTAAAGTGACAGACAGTAGCCCCACGCTGAATTATAATCACACAATTCTCTTTATTGGATAATATATCCCCACTACAATTGCTGGTTTTCAAACAAGGGAAAATAGAGTTCTTTTACTTGGCCTTTAAAAATTCTCAGTCTCGCTGTTGAGGAGACAGAGCAATGAGCTCCTGGGATGGCTCTGAGGTTACAGCCTCTTTGGCACAGGAGAACCTTTCCCTCACCTCTAAGCTTCAGCCCCTATTTTGGAGTTTTCTCATTTTTATTCCCTGGGTCAGTGGTCCACCACACAAGGAGGTACATTGCTTTGTTTTTTCTGTGAGTATGAGACATGGACAAAACAGACCAGAAGGAAAAAAAAAAAAAAAACTTATTCTTTCTTTCCTTGGCACAACAGAGTTGCTGTAAAATTTCTAGAACAAAAAACAAACAAAAAAACAGAGTAGAGCTAAACAAAACACCCCTCCCCAAGACTTACCACATATTCTTCTTTGAAGAAGGACCTATAGTAGCTCTTAAGTCTATTTACCAAGCTGTGCAAAAGCCTCTTTGTCCTCATCCTACCTGCACATCCTGATCCAAAAGCCTCTTCTCTCAGGGGTCCCTTGGAGAAGCTCCCTTTTCTACCCTCTTGCACCAAGGACCCGTAGGGCCAAGCAGGACAGCAGAGAATTCCCCCCTAGAACCCATCCAGAATAACCCATTTAACCAATTGTAGTCTTTTTTTAAAATTTCTTTTCAGTATACCAGAATTCATTGTTTACATACCACATCCAGTGCTCCATGCAATACATGCCCTCCATAATACCCACTACCTGGCTCACCCAACCTCCAACCCCCTACCCCTTCAAAACCCTCAGATTGTTTTTCAGATTCCATAGTCTCTCATGGTTCTTCTCTCCCTCCATTTTCCCCCAACTGCCTTCTCCTTTCCATCTCCCCATGTCCTCCGTCTTATTTCTTATGCTCCACAAGTAAGTGAAACTATATGATAAACGACTCTCTCTGCTTGACTTATTTCACTCAACATAATCTCTTCCAGTCCCGTCCATGTTGATACAAAAGTTGGGTATTCATCCTTTCTGATGGAGGCATAATATTCCATAGTGTATATGGACCACATCTTCTTTATCCATTCGACCATTGAAGGGCATCTTGGTTCTTTCCACAGTTTGGCTATTGTGGCCATTGCTGCTGTGAACATTGGGGTACAAATGGCCCTTCTTTTCACTACATCTGTATCTTTGGGGCAAATACCCAGTAGTGCAATTGCAGGGTCATAGGGAAGCTCTATTTTTAATTTCTTAAGGAATCTCCACACTGTTTTCCAAAGTGGCTTCACCAACTTGCATTCCCACCAACAGTGTAAGAGGGTTCCCCTTTCTCCACATCCTCTCCAACACACGTTATTTACTGCCTTGTTAATTTTGGCCATTCTAACTAGTGTAAGGTGGTATCTCAATGTGGTTTTAATTTGAATCTCCCTGATGCCTAGTGATGATGAACAGTTTTTCATGTGTCTGATAGCCATTTGTATGTCTCCATTGGATAAGTGTCTGTTCATGTCTTCTGCCCATTTTTTTTTTCTGCCCATTTTTTGACGTGATTATCTGTTTTGTGTGTGTTGAGTTTGAGAAGTTCTTTATAGATCCTGGATATCAGCCTTTTGTCTGTACTGTCATTTGCGAATATCTTCTCCCATTCCGTGAGTTGCCTCTTTGTTTTGTTGACTGTTTCCTTTGCTGTGCGGAAGCTTTTGATCTTGTTCTTGCTTCTCTCTTAGAGAACACTGACCTCTACCTCAGTCTCCCTAAATGCACACGTCCATACAAACATTGACAAATATTGATTAACTACCTGCTTTAATGTAGAGATTTCTAAGGGTTATGACCATATCTCTCATTTTGGGTTGGGAAAAATATCACTGTACAGCTTAAAAGTATCCCCATGCACATACACTTTGTGTGTGTGTGTGTGGTAGAACAGACACGTGCCTTTTATAATGAATTGTGGATTCTAGCCTTTGACAGTTTTAAGAAAATTGTTGAAATAGATGGAAAAGAAAAACTTGAAGGCAACCTAAGACAGCAGGAACTATTTAAACAGGAGTAGAAGATAAAGTAATTTTATAGTTGCTGGAATATGAAATAGTGTAAGGAGTTCTGAAGGTTCTCAGAAGCATACTGTCGGGAGGACTGAAAAACCTGTGGAGGATATGACCAACAGGGAACCTAATGCAAAATCCCCTGCTGATAAAACTTCCTTTTGGGCTCTACTGTCTGTTTATAAGAGACTTGCACTTTAATTAACAAATTTTCTGAACAAAAGTTATCCAAAGGGGCCCTCTAGCAAAAAGGACCTTAAACTCAAACAGGATGAATTCAGAGGCACAAAAGCAATGAGGCTCCTTTCCACTGTCCTAGATCTCTCACTGGGAATTGCTTTGGATCATAAGCCATGTTGTAAATGGCACACCCCCTGGTTGTGTGGGGTGCAGCCGAGTGAGGTGTCCTTGTTCCTTGGCCTACACTGAGTCACCTTAGAAATGAGAAGAAAAAAGGCAATAGAATGGAACACCACACCAACTCCCAACCGTGACCTCATTTCCCTCCCTTGTTACTACCTCTCCATTGCTTTTGGTTTTGAGAAACAGAGAAAGTGGGAAGTAGAAGAGGAGATGGGAAGGAACAGGAAGGTTAGGGGGGCAATAAGCTGACCTGGGGACGGAGAGCTCCAAATCCAGGGAACTAAAGTTTATGTCCCTTTCGACTTTGTCCATCTCCCAGAACTCCAAATCGGGGAGACCCTGGGGGGATGACATTTTCTTTAGAGTGATCCACTCTGTCCAAGGCTTCCTAAGCAAAAGGGGCTGGCCGAACGAGCACTTTGGTGTTCTCACACACACCAGAAATCTTCAGCCTTCTCCACACAACAGAGTGGTTTTCACGTGTTAGGAGGGGAAGTGGTTTGAAAGCTACACTATTGGAGGCAAGAGGTAAATAAGACTAAGCCCCACCCTGGTACACTCAGCTTTGGGGGTTTAGTAAGCCCCCCTAAATGATGTTACTTACTTTTGGTTTGTGTAGTTATTTTGGATAAGCCACTAGACACCCTTTCTGCTGATTCGATGGAGCTATTGTAGAAATTATGTGCAAATACTTTGAGGGCTTGAGGCTTCCTTTTTCTCTCTCCTGGTAGTTCCGTTTTTGACTACAGAGACTTCATTGTTCTCATCTGGCTTTCTCCTCACACAATAGCTGCTCTTCTTTGCCTGTTCTCCAGGAGACAGGTGGGTTGGCCCACACAAGTATTGCAAACAAATCGATCTTAGCTTAATTAAATATTTGAATGTTTGCCAAGTTACAAGTGACTTCTTCAAGAGAGGCCCGAAGGAAAAAATAAAAAATTCACCTAACAAAGGGTAAAGTGTTCCCTTTCTCTTTCTCAGGCTTCCTTGAAGTTTACTCCCACAGTGCTCTCTTACATAGAGCACACAGTTGCATGGTACCAAGTACCTTTGCATGGCTGGGTACACGTGTTCTTTTTCATCCGCTAAGTTTAGGGTCAACAAACCATTCTGAATCTTGATTGTATCAGCCAATGTATGAGACTTCTCTCCCATATTTGTATGATTTGTAAATATCACAGCTTCTCTCTGAAGATGAAAATAGTTAACAGAGCAGACTAGAGACAAAGGAGGTACAGACAAATTAATAGCAAAGCATGAACCCACATCCTCCAGGTGATGTTTTAGCCCAAAGCAGCTGACTATCTTCCACTATCAGTGCAAGCCATCTCCAGCTCTAAGAAACCTCTCCTCTTTGTTCTAATCCTGTCTCCCCAGCTACCTGTTCTCATGAGTATTCCATGTTCATAGCAACGGAAATATCCAAAAACCAAATTGTCCAAACCAATTCTCTTCCCCACCTATAACATTTCTATCAGAACCACCCACCTTGTCTTGAAGAATGAAATTGTTGTCTTCATTTGAACTCTTGATTGACTTCTTTCCTTATAACCAGTCTGGTACTAAGCGCCTTAGTTCAGTGATTATCAGAATTTTTCACGTTCCCTCCTACACAGGAAATGATGATATTAGATGGATTGAGTAAACTGAAAAAGGTTACTTCTGTCTGGAAGTAACTGCCTGGTGAGGGGTAGGGTGTTCCCCACAGCCCCCAAGGCGTTCATGCATCAGTACCTCAACTCACTTCTAAAAGCGGGGCACCCAAGCTGAGAAGTTCAAATGTAATGCATTTTTTCTTCAAGGTGTCTTGTATATTTGCCCTTTTACTTCCATTTCTGCAGCTACCATTTCACCCAAGGTCATTCTCTCATACTTGACTTATGATAACATCCTCCTAACTGCTTTCTTTGCCTTTCTTCGGGTTATCTTTGGTGGTACCACTGTCTAAACCACTTACTCAGTACTTTTGGCATGAGTCTACAATTTTCTCTCATTACTCATGACAGTCAAACCCAAATCCTTTTGTCAGAATTACAAAGAAAAGAAATTATGGAGACACCTGGGTGGCTCAGTTGGTTAAGCGGCTGCCTTCAGCTCAGGTCATGATCCCAGCGTCCTGGGATCGAGTCCCATATCAGGCTCCTTGCTCGGCAGAGAACCTGCTTCTCCCTCTGTCTCTGCCTGCCTCTCTGCCTACTTGTGATCTCTCTCTCTCTCTCTCTCTCTCTGACAAATAAATAAATAAAATCTTAAAAAAAAAAAAAAAGAAATTATGTGGGTCCATCCTACCCTTTAAACTTATTCCTACCATTTCCTCCAACAACCTCTATTCAAGCTAAATTTGCTTATTCATTGACTGTCACCAACATCATCACATTTCTTAGATTTGTCCTGTTTCCAGTAGATCCTGGTGGTAGTAGTGAGTAGTTATAACTACTTGAGGAGCCTTGCAGCCCCAAATATGTGACCATGTGTTGGGTCCTGTGCCACCCTTCACAGTAACCTTACATGTTCACTAATAGTATTCCAGTTGTATAGATAAGAAAGTTGAAACTCGGATTAAGTAACTTGGCCAAAGAGGAAAATTAAGTGGTGGAGAACTAAGACTTCAGCTCTCAGCCTGACTTCAAACAACATACTCTTTCTACTGCCTTGGTCCAATGTGAGCTTAGCTTCCTCTGAACTCACATTTCTTTCCAAACCTCTCATTTGACAACAGTTTGCCATTACATGATAATCCTCTGATTGTTCTTTCCTGTTCTCTTGCATTGATATGTAGCTGTCTGTATTTTTATCTTTATTTGTCTGAGAATCTTTGACTGCAAAGGTTGTGGCCTTTGCGCGTGGCCCCCATAATTCTTAGGTGTTGCTATGTCTCAATGGATATGACATCTCAATTTCTGAATTTTTGCCAAAGCACTATAGTTCCTCCTCAAGAAATTAGGTTGTTGTTAATGACCTTTATTTACTGTATTTGCTTTTGCTCTTTTGCAGAAGTTATCTAATACCTTAATTTCTCAATTTATAGATTATTATAATCTCAAAAAGTTCCAACGCCTTCTTTAGTCCATGAAAGTCCAGAATGTCCAGCAGGTTTTCCAAGACATATTGTCTCTTTAAATTAGAGATCTAGTCCCAAAAATCTTCTCATGGTTGTTTTAAAATCTATTCTTAGCTTCAGAGCAAAGTAAGTAGTGTAATCTTCTCATTAACTCAAACTTGAGCCTTAATAGCAATATGAGAAATATCATTTTATATAAAAGTATCATTTAAAATCCTATTACATGCTGAGAATTTATGTGGCTGACAGATTTAAAAAGCAAAGGTTTATTGTACGTTTCTGATCCTCTAGAACTGTGTTGTCCAATACTATAGCTATTAGTCTCATGTGGCTATTTGAATTTTAATCAATTAAAGTTAAATAAAATTTAAAATCCAGTTTTTCAGTTGTATTAGCCACATTTCTAGTGCCCGATTACAAAAGACGGTCAGTGGCTACCATATTGAACAGCACAGACATAGAATATTTCTACATCACAAAAAAATCCTATTGGACATTTACATCTCTAGAACCACATCAAAAGTTTTGTTGAGAAATACATAATATATTTGATGTGATTTATAGCAGCTGATATTATATTAGCTACAAGTTCTGTAAATAAGTAGCTATCCTAAGTAGGGTTTCATCCACCTTTTATTCACTCAGCATAACACGTGGTGCCTAATAAGTGCTCAAAAATGTTTAACATGTGTTTGTAGAAGATGGCTCTTTACAGATACTCAGTGAACTAGCATAGTAATGTGCATTTTTTTAAAGCAAAGATTTCAACAGCAGAAAGAGAAACAAACGATTCTACAAACAAGCAGTCTTCATTTCATGAATTCTGCCAAAATGCTCAATGTAAATCTGTGGCAAATTGTTGACACCCCCTCTTCCCCTGCTTGGACAGCTGTGGCTGACATCTGCATCAAATCAGCCAAGAGTTATTTATTTTCAAAATTGTGCACCGACCTGCTTCTAAGCCCAAAGGGTAAAAATGTCACCTTTGTTCGTTTCTCAAGAAAAATATTTTTAAGATCTGCGCTGACTGAAAGGAAAAGCTGTTCCTTGGGGTGTTATCCATGATCCCCTCCTCATTTCCTGCTCTCTGGCAGCCATCATAGCTGCCCCATCCCTCATTGTCATGTGAACAAGAAAGCAGTTCCATGGCCCCACAAGTCACAGTGGTCTCTCTTCTTCCAAGAAATTTAAACTGATTGTTGAGCTTTTATTTATGAACTATGTGATTTTGTAATCACCTTAGTATTTCAAGAACTGTGAACTTCCTGACACTTTAAAAATATTTTGATTCAGTCTTACAATTCCATTACTTAGGACACAGCCCCATAAAAGACAACCAATAAATACTTTCAGATATATAAATTAACTAAGATTGACAAATGTGGAACCTTGCCTGGAATTGAGTCTGTTAAGTATAAATAATATTTTACTAAAGACACTAAATACAATTAAAAACAAAACAATTTTGATGAGTAACCTTTTTCTGAGATTCCTCAGAATCCCATGCAAAATCAGACTGATATATGTAATGATGAGGTAATTATTATAGAACTCGGTGGAAAATTCCATTAGAGCACTAGAAATCAGACTGGATATCATGCATTTGGAGTCCATAGGTAGCTTACCTGAAGAATCATCACAAATAGCAGGAAAACCCATGTCCCCTGGAAACAAATCCTGAGCATACAACCTGGAGAAGTGGTAGAGCTTCGGTTCTCAGTGTGGTCTGAAGACCCCAGGTGATTACGGAATCCCTTTTGGGGAATCCACAAGGACAAAACTATCTACATAATAATACTACGATGCTATTTGCCCTTTTCATTCTCATTCTCTCTTAAATATTCAGTGGAATATTCCAGAGGCTCCATAATTATCTGGAAGGGCTTTTAAGATCTTCTTCCTTTTCCAACTACGTATCTGTGTGAGACCGTATCTTCATATTCTTCAACCAAAACAGTGTGTCACAGCAGACCCAAGAGACCAAACATGAGAGTACAGCTGTTTTCTGTTATACCATACATTAAAGACATTTGTAAAAATGTAAAACAGTGCTATGCCTCTCACTAAATTTTTTGTTTTGGAAACCATATTTTTCATAAAAGTGTTATTCATATTAATATGTAGTGATTTATTACTGTTATTTTAAATGAATCAATAATAAATGAACACTGTCTCAATATCCACATTAACACAAGCTCTTTGAGGTCCTCCAATAATTTTTAAGTGTGCAAAGTGGTCTTGAAACCAAGGAGTTTGAGAACCACTGCTCTAGACTACCGATAGAAGATAAATGGGCCCCCAGACAATGGTTAATTCAAGAAGAGAAAGATCAAATGGAACCCTGTTTCTAAGCTGGCCAGACTCTGTTAAAGATGCTGACCTTGGTTCTTTATCCAATCAACTAAATTACCCACAGCTTTTTGGAGGCTACATTGAAGATTTCCTTTACTCTCTTCTCATAAACCAAACCGTTCATTTGCCCAGCCAAATCCAAATATTTGCCAGCTCTCTCCAGTTGCATACAAATTATTTTGTTTCATAAAATATTTACTCTAAAATGCTGCACATACAATGTTTTTAAATGAGGATTCAATTTTACTCTAAAGAGGCGGGTCTGCCGGCAGCCTGGCTGAGGTTGGATATGTGGTAACAGGACACAGGTACCATTCTGAGACCTGTGGCACATCATCTGTGGATTATTGCAAAGAGCATGGGTAGACCAGTGTCCAAACCAGCCCTGACTCATCTTCCCAGTGGCTTATTGGTGTGTTTAGTGTCATATGATTTATATTTTTAGGTAATGTGGGCTAATAATATTGGGAAATTTTCTATTAAGTTGGTCCATTTTGCAAAATACTTCTCTGTCCATTTTAATTAAAACTGACTGCGGAAGGTCATTGGGAAGCGTGCATGTGTGTATGTTCTCAAACAAGCAGCTTTCAGTCTCCTTCTTTCAACCACTCTTATCTTTGGCTCAGAGGAAGGTCATCACTCCCGATTGCCATACACTGATCCATTCCCCAAGAGCTCAGAGAGAGACCAGTTTGATGACATATTTCTCCGTGTCCCTGTATCTTCTCTCTGCCTTACATCCTGCTTATAATCACTGTTCAAGTCCTACCACCTATGTAAAAATCTGTTACTACTTGGGTGACCCAACCTTACATAGATGCCATGTCAATGGCACCCCACTCAAGGCTGTTGGCGATGTGGTCAGAGTGAATAGAGTGTCTTTGGGAATGGCTGGCTCTGTGAGAACCTAGACTTCCCTGTCTCCATTGCTGGCTCTATAAAAGAGAAACCCTTGGCTGTACCTCTGTTCATCCCAGGCATGTAAGAAGAGTTTTGAGACTTATACAGCCTTTGAGCAACTACTGATTAGCGCTCTTTCTCCCGGTATTTGCACTGTCTTCCTGGTATCTCATCCCCTCGAATTCTACCACTGCCTCAAGTAGCATTTCTGAATCACTCTGATGCATAATAATTTCTAACATCTGGCCTGCTTATTTGGCATTTGAAACATACTGCCCTTTCATAGTCATTGTTCTAGGAAATTTCCAGAAATATGTCATTCGTCTTCCAAATAGCCTTGAGTTTCTTGAGAGCAGAGATTTTGTCTTCTTCATCTTTGACCACGGCACTGGACAGAATGCCTTATATTCAGTATATTCAGATGCAAAACATTGACTCAACATTTATTCCATACCTACTATGTGCCAAGCACTGTGCCAGTTGATTTTGGATACATTATGTACTTTATTTATTTTTATTTTTTTAAAGATTTTTATTTATTTATTTGACAGAAAGAGATCACAAGTAGGCAGAGAGGTAGGCAGAGAGAGAGAGAGGGAAGCAGGCTCTCTGCTGAGCAGAAAGCCCCATGTGGGGCTCGATCCCAGGACCCCGAGATCATGACCTGAGCTGAAGGCAGCAGCTTAACCCACTGAGCCACCCAGGTGCCCCACATTATGTAATTTAATCCTTGAATTTGATGAAAGGCCTTGTCCAAGGTAACACAACAATCAGAGCAGCGACCATTGGAGCTGGCAGCTGGTGCTGTTGGGCTCTGAGCTAAGCGACTTTTTGTTTGTTTGTTTCATTACACTGTCTCCCCCAGTGCATAGATCTTGATAAATAGCTCTTACTCCTCATATTTTTTATCTTCCTCCTCTTCCTAATCAATATCAATCAATATCAGTCAATATCAGGATATAAAACTTGAGTATATTTTCCTTTTAAGATGGAAAGATACTTTGTACAAGATTACGCTCCATCCTTATTATGGCTAGCCTAGGACCATCAGTCATCCCACTCTCTCACTAATACTATAGCCTAATAATCTTAAAATGCTGGCATGCGTGGCAGTTCCAAGCAGATACATCAGAGGGTTGTGGTAAGAGAAGAAAGAGTTTCTCACATGCACATCCCTGTCTCTACTAGAGTGATTTTAACTTACATCTATTTTAACACAGGTTTCATTTGGAAGAAAGTCTTCTACAGCTTTAAAAAAAAATTATAAATCTGCTATAACCCAATCTCAGACCTGGGGTCCTATGCCATTATAAGCACCACTCTTAGCAAAAAGGTCAAAATATAGCCTAATCATTACTAGATATCCTATGCTATAGAGGTTAGAGATTGGAGAAGACGCCAGACACTCATCTGGCAGTGCTGACTCAGACATACAGCTCTGGAGGGCAAACCCACTTCACCAACTTCATGCCTTCAAGAACGCCACCAAATTCTACATACACTAAAATACTTCCTCTATTGGTCAGCTATAGCAATATCTGAATCCCTACCCACAGGGCCTGGGATTCTAGTCATTAGAAACCCAAAGCTAACATGATACAGAATAAAGAAAAAAAAAGTTAATTTAGGGATCCAAAGACTGGGAATCAAATCTCGCCTTAGCTCTTAATTTTGTTGTGTTTGCCCTTCAATGAAACAGAGAAGACAATCCGTGCTTCACACCGTTAGCAGATTTCGGCAAATGTTTTCTGGATAGATGGATAGATGGGTGGGTGGATGGGCAGGCAAGTGGATGGACAGCTGGATAGATAGCTCTCAAGCAAATGTAAAATCACCTTATATACAACTGTATCATTTATGGTATAATCAAAAGGCCAGATTTCATGGTTTAAAGCAACACAAATCTATTATCTTACAATTTTATAGGTCAGAAGTCTAAAATGGGTCTCCCTGAGTCAAATCAAGGTTCTGTCTGTGCTGGTATCCTTCTGGAACTCTTGCAGAGAATTCATTTCTTTGCGTCTTCCAGCTTCTATAGACTACCTGTATTCCTTGGCTTACGGTCTCCTTCTATCTTAAGAGGCAGAATAGCTAATGGAATCTTTCTCAGGCTGGATCACTCTGGTATTGATATTCCTGCCTCCCTTTTTCTGTCATCAGACCTTTATAGTACATTGGGCCCACCTGGATAATCTAAAATAGTCTCCTCATTTCAAGATCCTTGACTTAATTACTTTCCTGCAAAGTCCCCTTTGTCATACGAGGTGGCATATTCATGTTCAAGGGATTAGGAAGTGGACTTCTTTGGGGGGTGGTCATTATTTTGCCTACCACACTTTAGGATGGTCTAGGTTACATTAGAAGTAGTATAAAGTGATTTAGAGATTCTTGATCTTGATTGACCATTAGAATCATTTAAGGCCTTCAAAGACAACAGATATCTAGGCGCCTCACCCAACTACTGTGTTTTAACTGGACCACATGGGCCTAACCATCTGCATTTGCTAAAAGTACCCTAGATTATTCTATTGCAAAGCCACATTTGAGAGCCACAGGGTGTATTTAAGAAAGTGGATTTGGACCATTACATGAACTTAAATTTAAGGGCCTCTTCAGCCCTTAGGTTACTCATTTTACCTTTCTAAACCTGGGTGTCTTTATCTATAAAATGGGCATAATAATTATGTAAGGACTAAATTTAATAATATACATAAAGTCCTGGGTGCCTTGCCTGGAATATGTTAATTCCCCCAACAAAAGGTAGCTGTAATTATTAATTTTTTTTAAAGATTTTATTTATTTGTCAGAGAGAGAGAGAGAGAGCGAGAGTGAGCACAGGCAGATAGAGTGGCAGGCAGAGGCAGAGGGAGAAGCAGGCTCACTGCCGAGCAAGGAGCCCGATGTGGGACTCGATCCCAGGACCCCAGGATCATGACCCGAGCCGAAGGCAGCCGCTTAACCAACTGAGCCACCCAGGCGTCCCTGTAATTATTAATTTTATAGAGCAGGTCAAATTATATCCCTAAGTTATGGCATACATAAATATGAAAAGTGAATATCCAAGGACATACCCCAAACTCACCCCTCTTGGTCAGATTTAAAGGAGCTTTTAAGCTCTAACTCATTCGGCTTAGATCACCTGCAAACTGACACAGCTCAGGGGAGTTGTTCATTGCTCATTTGGTTCTGGGCGAAAACTGACCTCTTCTCAGATTTTCTCGTCTTACAGCCACTCCCTTTGCACTACAGAGAGTGGGCCTGTGGGACAAATTAGCTTAGCCTTATGCACGGACAACCAGTTGTCTCCATTTATCAACTTGAAGGATGATATGTACACTGAGTACCAACCCAGGAAGGTCCTTAGTACTGCTAGGGTTTCAAGTCTTTCCTTTAGTAAGACAGTATCAGCCCCTGTCCTCTAAAAGACTCATTTCACCATTCCTGGGATCCCCAGCCCAGCCCCAGCTCAGCCCATGAGGTGGGACTTTGGTCAGGACTGACCCCACTCCTAATATGCAGCCATACCATGTCCTACAGAGAAATGAGACTCTCTGCATGTTGCCACCACAAAAGAAAGCCCCTATACCATCCCATTTTATTTTCATGTGTTGCTGAGGTTAGAATGGATAGAAAGACCCATTCTAATTTTACGGTGAGAAAAGGCTCTATTTAACTGAACTCCAAAGGAGTCATCCATTGTAATACTGCATGTTTTTAGATTTTATTAGCTCCCAAAATAAAAAGAGAGAGAGAGAAGATTACATCATAAGTGAGGGATCTTGCTTTATTAGCTTCCAGAGTCAAAAAAGGAAGAGAGAGAGAGAGAGAGAGACAGAGAGAGGGGGAGAGAAGGGAAATTATATATAAAAAAGATTTCAGACATTTTTTTGTCTTGTACTTTCCTTTGTTAGCCTCTTTTTTTAGCTTCTGGGGAATTAAGGGGAAATACCACATCAAAAAACGTTGACCCTGGTGATTTAAAGTTAAAATCTGTGGCTCTTACCATTAAAGAAAACTAGAGCCTTATGATTCTTCTTCCTGTTTCTTCGGTTCTTGACGGAGGCCAGCAGCATGTTGCTGGAGGTGACAATATTTCCCAAAGATGGATGTCCGAGGCATGGAGCCCTTGTGGAGATCTTTCTATCCTTTTTGAGGCAGAAGCAGTATTTAGATTTGTTATTTTTGAGAAATATTTTAAGTATTTTTTAAAAGCACAAAGAAATATGTAACAATCAACAATGGTCCATCACCAAGAATTTTGTCCTATTTGAAATGTCTTCTAATATGAAATGAATAAAGCATAGATACAAAGTTGAAATCAGTGATCATTCCCCTCTCCTACCATGGCTTACCAAAGACAGTCTCTATCATGATTTCACTGTGTCTCTTCTGAGGTTGATTTTTTGTGTCCCAGCAAAGGTCAGTTCTGCTCATCCTGACATGTGTGATCAGGACCCCAAACCCTAGAAGGTGGAGCTAATGACCACTCCAGTTAAGAGTCACTCATTGGCACTGACTATTACTTTCACCTTGTCTGGATCTGGTTACGGTTGCTGGAAGAGATACACTAGGTTTGGCTTGTGGGTCAAGGGCAGGCATAGCCTGCATGGCTAGCTCAAGACTTCTGTTTTCTGGTTCCTGTGTGGGCTTCTCGAGATGAAAGACCTTCCCCAGCAAAAGGCACTTTAGGTCAGTCTTACTGGATTCAAGAGAAACAATCCTAAAAAAGAGAGACAGACAGGCAGAGAGAAACAAACCTATGAAGAGAATCCAGCAGAATTTCAAGGGCTCTTGGGTTACAGATTGAATGCTTCCTGGGTCCAGGCAGGTGATTTCAATGAGCCAAGTAGTTAAAGCAAATTATGGAGGCCAGGCGAAGTTCCAGCTAATTGTTGCACTGAGAAATCAGACTTTTCAAAGAAAGCCACAAATCCGAATGTTTATGTGAAATCACTCTAGTTTTTCATTTCCCCATTTTTAAAATAAAGTTTTAAATCTACAGAAAAGATTAAGCAATAATACAGCAAATAACTATATTCTCTTCCAGTGACATTTGCCAAATTGTTATCACTTGGCCACATTATATGTACATATATAAATGATTTTCTGAACCAGGTGAAAGTAAGTTGTGCAAATTATGACAATCAATCCCTAAAAATGTAAGCGTGTGTCTTCTAAGAATGTGGGCAGTCTCCATTTTAACCACAGTACCATTATCACACCTAAGAAAAGTAAAAATACCTTCATCATTGAGTTGCCCATATTAAAATTTCCCCAATTGTCCCAAAATTATTGTATAATTTTTTGTTGTTCAAGCCAGGATCCAATCAAGCTATACGTATTCCATTTCATTATGTCCTTTTGGCATCTTTTAATCTGGAAGAGTTCCTTTTTCAAAACCATTTTTAATTGTTGCTAATAAATATGATTTATATGAATTTATGTATGTGTGTGTACACACCCTTGTACACATAGACAACAAAAGCAGGTCCACAGGCCAGATTCATGCTGTGAAGTGTATTTCTGCATACACGTGTGGTCCATCCAAAGTCCCACTACTAAAAACATAATTAATAATCAGTATAGTCTTTGCCTCAGCTCGTATTAGTGCATATGATTAGTAGGGATGGAAAGATGAGACAGAAAGAGAATTCCTTCTTTCGTTGCTATTTATTGCTAGGCCTACGCTCTGACACTGCTAAACTCTAAGGATGAATTAGATGAGAATCACTTGGGAAAGGAAGGGGCTACAGAGCATGATTGCTGGGTTCTACCCTAAACTGCCTCAGTCTGGAATCATGCTTTTAAAAATACCTCCACTTATTCCTCAGAACATTGATCTTTGAGGATGTCTATTCTAAAGACTCAGATAAATTACGAATTGGTAGGTTCAAGTGGACCAGAATATTACACGTTATCACCTGTTGCAATGAGTACTCTGAGTGGCTCAAAGGGAGGGTTGGAGAAGGCTCTGGAGGGGAGGTAACCCCTGAGTGGAGTTTAAAGAAGATTTGGGTCATCCCAGGTGAAGAAGAAGAAGGGGCAGAAGGTATGGAAATGAGAATCACAGAAACTATGCCTCATCCAACTGGGGATGCAATGTGGCCACGACTGAGGGAGGAAAGCCTCAGATGCCATGTGAAGGAGTTTCGATCTTTGTTTCAGGAAGGGTTGGAGAGCCACTTGAAAGGCTTTCAGGAGACATGAGCAAGTTGATATAGGAAGTGCGTGCTCGATAGCCCTGGGAAGAAAGGATTAGAGGCAGAACAATTTAATAAGGAGCCACTGCAGTTAAGGAGGCAGGAAGTGATGAAGGCAGAGCATGGGGGAGGATGGGTAAGTGAGGTTCAAAAGGCCCTTGAGACAGAGAAACAACAGGACACTTCTTAGCAGATGTAAATGCAGGAGTCAGAGAAGCGAGTCTAAAGCTGCTTCTCCACTCACCATTCAGCCTTGTGTGCATGAGTGTCTGCAGTGCCTGCTGGACATTCAGGTGAAGATGTCCCTTGGGTTGTTACCTGGTCAGGAGAGCAACAGCAAATACCTCGGAAGTGAACACACGGGCGGACCCAGTGGAGATGTTGCAGGTGGGGCAGATCGGTGTGGGGAGACAGGCTTTAGACCATACAGAAGGCTTGGGGGCACTTGCATGAGAAAGGAGGAACTTTTAACCCACTTGAATGGGTGGGACCAGCCAGTAGGGAACACCATGGTTTTGTTGACCTCCCTATGCCCTTTGCCTACTTCTAGTGTTGGTTTTCTCTCTTCACACTTTCCAATAGCAGTCTCCAAAGTAAAATGAATACAACAGAAAGAGGCTCAAGACAGTTTGCTGGACATGAAGGGAGGTTGTTAGAAAGATTATATTTTTAAATTCTCACCTTTTCTATTTTTTTTTTTTTTTTTACATTTTATAATGCATAAAGAATATTTGCGAAGTTATACACGTGTGTGTGCACGGAGAGATAGTAGATAAGATTCACTGAAAGATATCCCCATATTAGGGGTGCATGTTCAAATGTGTTTTACTGTTTGCTACACACAATCAAGGATCTGGGGTGACTGCTCTTCTGCATGACAAAAACTCAAGCAAGGAGAGCCTCCAGAAGGAGAAGGGGAGAAACGGGTACAGGTCTTGCATGCCCACTTTTCAAAGATTACCGGCCTCTTTCAAAAGGGCATCCCAGCTAACAAAACCCCACAGGGCAGAACCCCTAGAATTTGTTCAAGTCCTTGTACCTTTTGTTACCTTGAGTGCATTTGTAGAATGTAAGATGCTGAGAGTTAGAAAAACCTTTTGTGTCAATCAGCTAGTTTTCTGCTTTCCTGAGGAGCAAAAGGAAAGAGCAGGTTGGAGGAAGGAGGGTGGGGTCAGGAGGAGATGGGGTGGAGGAAAGAAGAGAAAAACCACCTTGTATGTTTTTTTTTTAAAAACACATGAACACGGAGCCTATCCTGCCCCTTGCAGGTTGTAATGTTTCTCTGATTTGTGGGTAGGAGTTATGAGGGGAGGAAGAGGAAGTAGCTGTTTAAAGTGAAAGAAAATAAACAGAACCTGATTCTTGGGTTCTCTCGCCATGATCCATTCCCATCCCAGTCACCAGCCTGCCTGGGCACTGGGTAGTTTTGACAGCAGAGAGTGAATCACGCTCAGATGACACACTTCGCATAACCTGCGACCAGGCTGTGAGCAGCTTCGCTCCTGACAACTGGACATTTGTCCGCAGAGCAATGGCGAGTTTTGGGAGAGCGTGGATTCATCTTGGCTTTATCTGCTGCTCCCTAGTCTGGAGCACGGGCAAAGCTTGGCCTCTCCTGCCAAATGCGCTCCATTGCTGAGCAAGCAGAAGGGGGAAGCCTGCCTGATCCGTCTTCATACCACCCCCACACCCGCATGGGAAGGGAAGCCAGCAGGATGGTGCGAAAACATAACTTGAAGCCGAATCATTTTCCCTCGCAAAAGCATTCATGATCTGTTTTCTGAACAAGTCACTGGGGACTTTGAAGGGCACAGCGGAGCTGGCATAGCCCCAAGAACCAGACCACCTGTCCTTGAAGGGAGGCTCAACTGGGCCACTGGCCTCATGTCTCTACCTGCTAGAACTAGAACATCAGCTGCCATTTTTTTTTTTTTTAACTGAGAGGAGATCAATGTGATAATTGCTAAAGTGCAAAGAACAATAAGTGCAACATTCAATTTAGAGAACAGAAAAGTGAGCCTCTTGACAGCCATAGGTATAAACAGGGCCACGCTACAGGTAGTAATGATATCGAACAGACAGAAGTAAGGCAAGGTTTCTCCACCTGAGGTCAAGGTGAGGATGGGGTGAGATAGGGATAGGAGAAGAATCTGCCTGGGTTGTAAAGACAGAAATTCTGATATCCAAATTGGTATGGACGCAGGTGGCGATAGGCCCAGTGAGCCGACTTCCTCCATCCTCACTACCTAAACCCCCAGCTCACTACTTTTCACCCTGTGGCATTTTATTCCTTTGCATTGCACAGTAGAGCTGCCCATAATGAGGAAGAAAAAGCCCAAGATTTAAGTCCACAAAGAATGAGCTATTCATCAAGATCTTCATTATTTTCTTAGACTTGCTCTTGCTGGGGGAAGGGAGAGTCCTCAATATTTCATAAAATATCCAGAAACATCAAAGTGTTAGGTAGAATTCTGCAGCAGATGTCCTGTAAGAGCTAGTATTTGAGCTAAGAAACCTTCGAATGACTTTATTTTATGTAATTGCTCAGGTTTCCTCGTAATTTATAAAAAGCTTTGGTGAAGAGCTATAAAAATAATGAAAAGTAGGTGCCCGCCTAATAACCTGATATTACATTATTGTTGTCCTCAAAAAATACAATGCAAGTCATTCTTCTCAACTCCACCTTCTGTTAACACCATCTCAGGAGTGATTTTATGTGGAGAAAAATATGACTCTTATGTTTTGTATTCTTTCCTCTAAATGAAGAAGAAAAAAAATATTACCGCTATTCAGTGACTTTCAAATCCTACATTAATCTGCTGCTTCACAACTACTCAGAGTGTACAGTGAAATAATGCCAGAAACAATGCCTAATTTTGCATTCATTGATTATAAGCCACATAACATAGGGGAGCATGGGGAGAACCAAATCGGGTTTTTATCATCATTATCTTATTATCAAATAATAAATTATTGTATATCTCGTCCTTTGTGAGGAATTATAAAAATAGAAAAAATGAGTTTTATTACTCTGTCATAATAAGATCAGCTCAATATAAGGTAGATTTGGGTGAGTATCTACATTTTCATTTATTTCAGGAGCATTTCCTTTGGTTACCGAACTTATCTCATAGCTTTTTACTTACTTTTGTTTAAATTTGTCAACTTTTCAGATCCTATCAGCAAGCATAGCTACCACTTGATTTAAACACTCAAATTTTTAAATATAATCTTTGTAAATGTGTACATTTCTTTCCTACCATTTTGGATACCAAAATTTATTTCTATCCCTCAGAGAGGTAAATTGCTGGATTTACCTTTTCCAGGGGAAAAACATGTGTAAAATTAAAAAAAAAAAAAAAACTGTCCCACAAACCAGGAAGCTGCCCTTGGCCTATAATAAATTAATTCACCCAACAATGCCAACAATGTTTATAAAGTGCCTTCTGTGTGCCAGGCACTGTATTAGGAACTATGGCTCCAAGACAAAGAAGCCATAGTCCCCACCCTTAAAGAGTTCAAGGTCTAGTGGGAGAAACAGACTTGTCTCCAGCAGTTAAAAGGTACCTCCGAAGCCAGAGCAAAGACATCTTGCCCCATCTTGAGGCACTAGGCTCAAAAGGAGATGACATCTACACTGTGCTTTGGGGCTCGAACAGGAGTTAACGAGGTAAATAAGAAGAGAGGAGCCACATTTCATGAAGGCATCTTCTGGATTTGAGATTTTTGTTTTCTTTGGCATCAGAGGGAGGTTGGTGGGAAAGAGGAGAAACAAACATAAGATTGGCTTTTAAAAGTTAATATTTCTTCTCTTTCTTCCTTTCCATCCCTCATAACCATCCAGCAAAATCCAAGGACAGAAGAGTTATTCCCTGGTGCCAGAACCCAGGCTCCTTCTGTCTTCTGGCTCTGCCATCCCTAAGCATTCCCCTAGTCAACAGTGAACCCCAGCGGCTCAGGTCCCTTCAGCATCACAGCCAGCGCAGAGAGGAAAACAGGCCAGGACCCAGGTCCAGGGCACGACCCAGGAGTTACACAAATCTCTTGTGCTTTGATCCCATTGGCCAAATCTTCACCATCTGACCACAGTTAGTGGCCAGAGGGGCTAGAAAATGTTCTCTTCTGTGTAGTCGCATGCCTGGCTAAAACACAAGATTTCTCTTCCTATAAAACAGGCATTGGCAAACTTCTTCTGCAAAGAGCCAGATAGTAAATATTTAAGGTTACATACGGACTTGGTCATGTGTTGTTGTTCTTGTTCCTTGTTTCTGTTCATTTGTGGTTGTTTTAGCATCTCTTTAAAAACGTGAAAACCATTCTTAGCTTAAAGGCTGTGCGAGACGAGCCATAGGCCAGATGTGGCACAAGGGCGTTGGTTGACACATCCTTCCTGTGGAAGAAGAGAAGAAAGTCAATTCGGGGAGGAAAGCGGCCGTGTCTGACACAACCGCTACAAGGTTATAAACACTAAGGAGAACCTTGACCTGTTCACTATTCTAGTCTCAGCACAGGGCTCAGCTCCTGGGGTAGGTGCGCACTGTTTATGACTGATGGGTGGTTGGATTGATTGATGGATTGGCTGAAGGAAGATAAGGGAGTTTAATTTAACGACAATTTAGTCCCAAGGGTCGTCTCTCACCCTAGATTATAATTTCAATACTCCAGTTTTTCCAGAGTTTGAAGAAAAGTTTCAGCAACAGCAGACAAGCCCGAAACCACCCGGCTTTCTGCCACCTGCACGCCCATCAGCTCACAGAGCCCAGCACCCAATTCACCTCCGAGTGGCAGATGGGATTAGGTCCCAAACAGCCCACACCTTGGAGTGGAGCTCCCAAACCAACCGCAGGTGGGCAGCCCCAGGTGTGCAGGCAGATTACCGAACCAAAGCCTTCTTAGGCTCCTCCCCTTGTGTGCCCGGGACGGGACGAGGGCAGGCCTGAGAACCTCATTTGCATTTGGCCCTCATAAATATCATATGCTTGGTGGGAATGTCAGCAGAAATGTCCAGGCTGAACAGACACTTCTTAGTTCCCCTTATTCTCCCCCTTCTTACTCAATATCCTGAGGGCATAATGGAGCTCCTCTTGTGTCAGTCAGCCCAGTGTGGGGCGGGAGGGGAGATTCACTCAACCACTCCCCTGGACATCCCCCTGCCCTGAGTCTGAAAGTGCCACAGCTCTTGGACTCTGCAGGCTGAGCAGACACGACAGCCAAAAGTGAGGCGGGAGCACCCAGCCCCCCGCCCCAGGAAGACTCACTAAACGAGGCCATCCTCCTACCTCATTCTGCAGGAGTCAGGTAACAGCTGCTTTCACGTAAATGTGTAACTTTTTACAGCAGGAAAAGGTGCGGCCTCCAAATGCTGGCAGCACAGACCTGCTAGCTGAAACACCTACGAGCAGGTTGTGCTGGAAAATGGCAGAAGAGGTGGACATCCGACAGTCCAACGCAGCCTCGCTGAAGCCAGAGGGGTGATAAGCCGATAAAAATGTGTCTGTCACTCACTGTTTCGTAACAGGATAGGGCTTGTCACACGTTCCTGTTCCAACCTCTGTTGGAACCAGTGTTGCTGGTATTCAGTGAGGTCTTGCCACAGAACCAGAAACGTGGTGCTTCTGGGCATAGATGATTTCTTCCATCCTGGTGGCTGACAAGTGTGTGCTCATCCTTTTGATGAGGAGAAGCAAATTTCCATTCCCTCGGAAACTTAAGCTCTGGCAGGGGTAGGGATTCGTGTGAACTTTCTGCACAGGCGAGGGCAGGAAGCCCCTTGGCCATCAGCCCTGCCTTCTCAGAAGGAATCCTGGCAAATGGGGACAAACGATGACAAAAGGCTTCGAATGATCTGAGGAAATGGTTCACAGGCACAGTAACTTAAAACAAAATTTGATTGGAACCTTTGGCCTTCACGTATGCATTTCTGCCTCTGAAGAATTCATTAGGCCTCCCCTCCCCACACAGGCCCCTCCGCACACCTTTTAAAGCTATAATGAGGTAATTCAGGGAAGAGTGTGGGCCTCTTGCGCAGCCTCCTAGCAGCTGTGGGACTTTGGGAGAGCCGCATAACCGCTCTGTGCCTCAGTTTCCTCCTCCAAAAAATAAAGGTAATAGTAGTATTTACCTCAGAGAGCTATTGTGAGTGTAAAGTTATATGAATTTCTGTGTATGAATACATAATCGTAGATCGTTAATATTCGCCACTTTAAATGTTTTGGCATTAGGTAGAGATTATCCCATGTAGAAAAATAGTTGGGTTTATGAACACAAGGCAAAGTCATGGCTGTGGCTTCTCTTCCCATGCTGCAAGGCTGTCAGGAGAGGTTTTATGTAGACAAACGTGCATATACAGGCAAGGCACAAACTTCAAATATTATAATACCTCAGAAATTAAGAATAAATGATAGATGAGGGACAAGAGGAAGACATTATTCTTTCCAATAAAATCACATATTTAAAAATCCTCCACTAAAAATGATCAGGAATATCAAAGGAATCCCAGCGAATTCAAGAGACTGCCGCTGGGAGAAGTTAGCCTTCTGTTTTAAAAAGAAAAGCCTGGGAAGGATTCCATTTCTCTTGGGGGGTTATTTTAAAGGCTCATATTCATGCTGCCTGCTTGTCATTTCCATCCATTTAACTACCAGGGGTTTTATATGCTCCCCAACTCCTGCCCCAACCCAGAGGACCCTTCTCAGTCTGAGAGCTCACTAAAGCTGGTTTCTGGGGGAAATTCCCTCTTGAAACTTAGGGCCGCCTCATGGAGCAGTCACACTGACACCTAGTGGCCTGAAAGCTAAGTGCAAGCAATTGCTTAACCCATTTTAATTTATCGAAGCAAAGGGTCAAATACACCTTCATGTCTACAGCTGCTGAGTGCCAAAAGGTGGAGGTTGGAATCGTTTCTGCATCCAACCACTAGGAATACACCAAATATGTATGTGTTTGGGCAGAGTGGAAAATCCGATGGGAAGGTTTAGAAAGTGAAATTACCTCCTCAGAAGCTGGTGGGGGGTTTCTCTCGTAGATTTGGAAAGTTCAGGGTTTCTTCTGTTTTTCTACTTCTGCTAGCTCATCTCCTTATATGGACAAGAAACAGGCAAACCCATTGAGTATATAAATTCAAATATTGCTGGGTCCACGCTGTGTATGTTGGTCCACATAGTGCCTTAACCTTTCTTCCAGGAGCTGGTTAAAAGCCACTACCCCTTACCGCTACATGGAATTCAATCCCGCTCTGTCTTTCCAAGCCAGGGACAATCCCAGCAGGACTGCCTGCCCTGCGGGGGATAACAAATAGTGGGGGAGAAAAGCTAATCATGCAACAAGACTTGGTGGCCTTCCTCGTGAACTTCATCCATGAAGGCACTTAGACATTCACAGAAAAACAGCACAAAAGTGTTTTGGACTTTCGTGAAGGTGAGCATGTTAGTTTCCTGTGGCTCCTGCAACAAATTGTCACACATGAGGTGACTTACAACAGAAATGTATTCTCTCCAAGTTCTAGAGGCCAGAATTCTAAAATCAAGGGGTTAACCAGGCCATCCTCCCTCCAAAGGCCCGGGGGAGTCTCGGTTCCTTGCCTCTTCTAGCTTCTGATGGGTCCAGGCATTCTTTGTCTACATCTCTCCAATCTCTGTCTTTGTCGTCACAGGGCCTTCTCCTCCTCTCTTATCTTTCTCCCTTCGGTGTTTTAGGAGCCCACTTGTCGCCGGATTTAGTGCCACGTGGGTAATCCAGGAAGATTGCTTCAGATGATCCTTAATTACATCCGCAAAACTCTTTTCCCAAAGAAAATCACATTCACCTGTTCTGAGTCATGAACTTACCTTTTTTTTTTTTTGAGGGGGAGAGCGAGTTATCTTTCAACCTACTATAGCAGTTGTAGATGATAGAGAGGAAATTTGGAAAGACAAGCAGCCAAGATCTGTGCCCTAATCCCACTTACCCACGCTGAATCAGGGTACACCCCGAAACTTTCCTCAACCTTGCCATTAAACCTCCACAATTCTTTTAGGCAGAGTTAATCAGTGAAGATACGAGGGTAAGAGCAGAAGGGATCCAGGATCCCAAAGGATTTTTTCTCTTTTTCAGCTTCCTTCCCTTCAGCTTCATTTTACTTTTCATTGGATTGTTTGTCTCACAGATGATTATTTGTACCGGTGGTTAAGGATGAGCTTTGAGAGTCTTAGAAGTGATCAAAATACATTCTATGTGTGGTGGGAGTTACCTTGTTGTGGAGTGGGAAACCTGTGCCGTTCCCTTGTCTGGGCATGTTTGTTTGTTTGTTTGTTTGTTTGTTTGTTTTTAATTCAATTTATTTAAACTAAAGAAAACCAAAACCAAAACATTCACCCATTTCTCCCAAACCTCTAACCCTCACCTCTAGCAACCACAATCTAGTCTCTGTATCGATGAGCTTAGTCTTTTTACTTTATTTTTAGGTTCTACATATAAGAGAGATCACATAGTATTTGTCTTTCTCTGACTAACTTATTTGACTCAGCATAAGACCTTTGAGGTCCATCCATGATGTCACAAAGAGCAAAATTTCATTGTTTTTTGTGGCTGAATACTATTTCACTGTTTATGTACACTATGGTCTTTTTAGCTACTGGACACTTAAGTTGCTTCCATATCTTGGCTATTACAAACAATGCTGCGAAGATCATCAGGGTGTATGTATCTTTTCAAGTTAGTGTTTTCAATTCTTCAGGTAAATACCCAGAAAGAATTGCTGAATTACACAGTAGTTCTGTTTTTAATTTTTTGAGGAACCTTCAGACTATTTTCCATAGTGGCTGCACCAATTTGCATTCCCATCAACAATGGACAAAGGTTCTCTTTTCTCTACCACCCTGCCAACACTTGTTATCTTTGTGGTTTGGGTTTGTTTGTTTTTTTTTATAATAGACATTCTAACAAGTATGAAGTAATAACTCATTGTCCTTTTGATTTGCATTTCCCTGATGATTAGTAATGTTGAGCATCTTTTCATGTGTCTATTGGCCATCTGTGTGTCTTCTTTGGAAAAATACCTGTTCAGATCTTCTGCCCAGTTTTTAAATTGGTTTGTTTGTGTTTGTTTATCACTCTTGAGTTGTATGAGTTCTTTATATATTTTGAATATTAACCTCTTGTCAGAGGTATGGCTTGCAAATATTTTCTCCCATTTAGTAGGTTGCCTTTCTTTTTGTTGATGGTGTCCCTTCTAGAAGCTTTTTAATTTGATGAGTCCCATTTGTTTATTTTTTCTTTTGTTACTTTTGCTTTGTTGTCAGATTCAAAAAGTCATTGCTAAGACTTGTGTCAAGGGGGTCTTACTGCTTGTGTTTTCTTCTAGGAGTTTTATTTTTTCAGGTGTTACATTCAAGTCTTCAATCCATTTTGAGTTAATCTTTATGTATGGCGTAACATAGTGGTCCAGTTTCATTCTTTTGCATGTGGCTGTCCAATGTTCCCAACACCATTTATGAAAGAGACTATTTTTTTCCCTGTGATATATTCTTGACTCCTCGGTCATAAATTAACCTACCATATATGCATGGGTTCTATCTGGGCTCTCTATTCTGTTCTGTGTATCTGTTTTTATGCCAATACCAAACTGTTTTCATTACTCTAGCTTTATCATACACTTTGAAGTCAGGTAACATGTCTTCTTTCTCAAAATAGCTTTGGCTATTTTTTTATAGTTCCATACAAATTTTAGCATTGTTTGTTCAATTTCTGTGGAAAATAAAGTCATTGGAAACTTGATAGAGATTGTACTGGATCTGTATATTGCTTTGAGTAGTATAGACATTTTAATAACATTAGTTCTTCCAATTCATGAACATGGAATATCTTTTTATTTGTTTCTTCTTCAATTTCTTTCACCACTGTCATACTTTTCAATATAAAGAGGTTTCACGTCCGTGGTTAAACTTATTTTTAAGTATTTTATTGCGAATGGGCTTATGTTCTTAATGTGAATTTAATGTGAATGGGCTTATGTTCTCTTTCTAGTAGTTCATTATTAGTGTTTTTAATCATTTTGGTTTCCCCATATGCTATGGGATGCCACACACTCCCATTTGTCCTGACAGCCGACAGAGCTGGTGATTCACCAGAGAGAAACCCTTAGAGGAACACAGCAGGATAGGATGGGTTATACACCATGTACTGCTTGAAAAAAATTTCCCAAAGTGATTTTATCATAACCTGTGCTTCTAATCCTCTGCTTTCCCAGTCCCACCTCAGAGGAGACCATCCAGAACACCTTTATTTAACCTATCAATCAAAAAATGACTTTAGTCAGTGAGGTATGCTTATACCTCTCAAGTAGTTTTTTATTGTTTTTATTTACATTTTATTTTTATTTATTTATTATATTAGAACCTTGACATCAGTCCTTTGTTACATTTTTGCCTTACTTATATGTAAGTCATTTAAGGCATTTAAAAAATTTTTTTAAATATTCTCAAACACAATTTCATCTGGACCCTAGAATGTATACAGATAAGCTTGATCTTGATGAAGGATCATTTTCTCCACTATTCTGAGTCACTTCCATTTTCCTCTTCCAATCACTAAAACTGAAGTAAAAAGAAAGAAAATATCTCACTGTGGAACAGTATCAAAGCAATGGTATCATTTACAAAGAGTTTTTGTTTACTCATTTTTCAGATGCTGTTTAACTATTTTACTGTTTTTTGTGGTAAAATATACAGGACATAAGACTTGCCATTTTAACCACTTTTAAACGTACAGTTCTGTGGCCATAAGTACATTCACTCTGTTGTACAACCATTAATGCCATCTATCTCCAGAGTGTTTTCATTTGCTCCCAACTAAAATTCTGTACCCATTAAACACTAACTCCCCGTGGCCTCCTCCCCTTGGCCCCTGGTCACCACCATCCTGCTTTCACTCTTTAAGAATTTGACTACTCTACAAATCTCAGATAAGTGGAGTCATACAATATTTGTCTTTTTGTGATACTTAGCTTACTTCAGTCAGCATAATGACCTAAAGGCTCATCCTTGTTGTAGCATGAATCAGAATTTCCTTCCTTTTTAAGATGGAATAATATTCTATGGTGTGTATATGCCACTCTTTCCTTATCCATTCCTCTACTGTTGACACTTAGGTTGCTTCCCATTTTTGATGACTGTGAATAATGCTACTGTGAATACGAGTGTACAAATATCTATTCCTGCTTTCACTTTTTTGGGTATATAACCAGAAGTAGAATTGCTGGATTGGTTTCTGAGGAAACACCATACTGTTTTCCACAGTGGCTACACCATTTTACATGTTCACCAGCAATGCACAAAGGCTCGATTTCTCCACATTTCTCGCCAACATTTGTTATTTTCTGGTGGCTTTTTGGTTTGGTTTTTTTGTTTTTTGTTTTTTGTTTTTTTTTTTAATAATAGCCATCCTAATGGGTAGTAAATATTTTAATTAAAAGAAACACATATTTTAAAATAATAGATGTCTCTCTCTGTAGTCTTTATTCTTTAGGAAAACCACACTATTTTAAAAATCATAAAACAAGAAGGGAATTTGGTGTGTTTAATTTTTTATTTCTGTTCTTTGAATGAACCATAGATGTTAATGGGTTTGGTTTTGGGTCTTGGGTTTTGTTTTGTTTTGCTTTGCTTTGCTTTTATTAATCCAAGCAGAAGGAGTTATTTTATATGAATTCTTTGCTATCAATCTGATTTTTGCCATGGGCCTTCCCAAATCATAGCCTTCTTCCCTTCAGGTCACCTTAAACTTCTCTCAGAAGCCAGATGAATAATGAACACTACCCCAGGGGAACAATGAATGAACCATAATGGTGCCCCAGGCCCCTGAATGGCCAGACTCTAGGGGGCAGTTGTTTAAAGGGAAAAGAGATCTAATACAGTCCTCTGTATAAACATACCACCTTCACACCCACACACACAGACCAAATATCAAAAATAACACAAGCAGAATTGTTTGTCTTCTCAACCTTTTCAGATTGCCTGTGATGTTACAAAGTTGATGGATATCTTGGTCTAGGGCTCTATGTCCCCTCTCTTGCTTTGTCTCCTTGCTCATTTCAGATCTGCTTTGATCACAACTGTGGGTAGAACAAGTGCTAACACATCGCCTGCCATGGTTAGATCATTAAAGATAGGTGGAGAACTTTTTGGACCAGAATAAGAAATTGGTCTTGTGTGAGCTGAGGATTCAAACTCAACATCGTAACCATACCAGAAGGAAAGAAAGTCATGATTCTTATGGTGAATTGTGGTAAACATGGGATTTAGAGTTAGAAAACCTCAATTTAGCTCTCTTTTCTACCATGTGCTTGAACTTAGTTTATCCTTCACTGACAATAGGAATAAACCAGGCTTTGGGAGAATTAAATAAGATATTATGTGTGAAATTTTGCTTTAAAATGAGATTATTAGGGGGCACCTGGATGGCTCAGTTGGTTAAGCATCTGCCTTTGGCTCAGGTTATGATCCCAGGATCCTGGGATTGAGTCCTGCACTGAGCTCCTTGCTTGGTGGGGAGCCTGCTTCTCCTTCTGCCCCTCTCCCTGCTTGTGCTCTGTCTCTCAGACAGATAAATAAAATTTTTAAAAATGAGATTACTAGGGGTGCCTGGATGGCTCAGTTGATTAAGCGTCTGCCTTCAGCTCAGGTCATGATCCCAGGGTTCTGGAGATAGAGCCCTGCATTGAGCTTCTTGCTCAGCAGGGAGCTTGCTTCTCCCTCTCTCTCTGCCCCTCCCCACTGCTTGTGTGCACACGCACTCTCATGCTCACTCTCTCTCTCTGTCAAATAAATAAATAAAATCTTTTTTAATAAGATTATTAGTTCTAATAATAGAATTAGTAACAGATATAAAATGCCAAACTCTAGAATATTTTGCTAATTATACAAGTGTGCACAGTTTGTGTATGTGTGTGGGGGGGGTGGTTTGAGGTCATTTGTACCCTGAGATGTGTGATCTTAATTAAGCACAGATTTTAAACTAGATATTGGCAAAGTGCCACATACTAGAACCAATGGCACATTAGCATGGAGTCACCAGTACTCTCAGAAGAAAATGAAACAATGTATGAAGGAAGAGATAAGTGAAAACCCAGAGCAGCTAAAGCCATGAAGCACCCTGGGAAGATGGGGGATGGGGATGGGGAGAGGGTAACTGGTGTTAAGTGCAGGATCTACACCATAAAAAGCTTGAAATTGAGAGCATCACAGTTTTAATGAGAAAGGGTGCAATCTGCTCTAAAGAGCCCCAGGGTGACAAAGATGAGAGAAATTGCTCATCTCATGGCAGAGTTCTGTTAGTGTGACTTATCAGAGAGAAATGAAGTAAGAGGTGCGAGGTGATTGTACTCTTCACTCCTGATTACTAAATACTGATGAGTTTTCCTCATAGTTCAAAAGGGGAGATGGAATAGGAATGGGAGGGGGCATACGAGGCAGGGCTTCAGGCTGCCATACTCTGTAGAGTGAGGGCTCTGAGGAATCTTCCATAACCCTTCACTTCTTCCATCTAGTTTCACTTTCTCCATTCACATTCTTGATCCTTTGCTGCAGCCTGTCTTGATACTCTTGCCAACGCCTTCCTCTTCTGAGCCGTTCTCTTCTCTCAGAACTTTCCCATGCTGGGAAGGAAGTCTCTAGAAAACCCCACAGATGGTCTCATCTCCCTACCCCAGCCCACTCCATGTTGGCCATATACTTTCAGTTTCTAACTTCTGGTCAAGTATAGAGAAGGAACTCACCGTCTAGGCTCCTGTGTCTGTGTGTGTCTGTGTGTTTGTGTCTGTGCTGGCAGGGCGAGGGGGAGTGGAGGCTGAGAAAAAAGGAAGCAGAACATTCCTCTTTTCTTTTTCCTATGTCAAACAACATCTTTTTCAGCCATCAAGAGATTTTACTTCAAATTTCATATGCTTTTAACAAAGTAAGTTTGGTTTAGCTGGTTTATACTACTTATACATAAAAATAGGATAACCAGGGGCACCAGGATGGTTCAGTCAGTTAAGTGTCTGACTCTTGATCTCAGCTCAGGTTTTCACCTCAGGATCATGAGGTCAGGTCCCAGTGTGAAGCTTACAAAAAAAAAAAAAAAAAAAAAAAAAAAAGAATAACCACTAGAAGTAGTAGATGAAATTAAGATCTCTTTGAGATGACAGAGTAGGAGGCCCAGGAAAAATGAAAAGACTTACATTGTATAATTGTCAATACTTAAATATTATCTTAAGATCCAAATAAGCCACTAGTAAGATATCTATGAAAACACTTCAATTATCTACAGGTTCATTGGTCAAATTCCTGAGAGACTGTTCTCTAATTTGGTATATTTAGTTAACTCAGTCTAAGTGAATTACACAGTGAGCAAATGTAAATTAAATCTGCTATAAAAACTTTATACAATTCATTAAGAATAAATGGTTCTAGGACTGTTTGTTGTTCTCTACTATCTGCATCAGACTCTCTATTCTCTGCCTCCTGACACCATGCCATTGGCATCAAAGAGTCAAGAACTTACAGCAGAACAAATTTCAGAAACACATAGGAAGTCTTATTAAACTTCCTTATATGTTTTGCGTAAGTCATCAGAAGCCATGACAAAGTCAAAACTGTGTTGGTGTAGGAGCTATTTGGTAGGATAACCAGAAAGCGGTTCGAAGACTCTCATTTGTAGAAAGGTGGTGATTATCAAGCCTGGTCTTTAAAGACAGAAGATACACAAAAGCCCAATGGATCAATACACCTTGAGAGTCCAGGATGACACAGAATGTGGAAAATGGGCCATCACCATCTGAGTTTTACCAGCTCCTGAATATCTTGCTTCCTCTTCTTCAATTCATTCTAAAAGAGAGAACACAGGGGGAGCAAGGACAGGCTCCAGACCAACAGATGCCTGAGGTAATATAAGAGGGAATGATGATAGAGAGGTTTTCTGCTAGGGTACTTAGGCCAGCCTCCTGCAGGACAACGGCCAAGTTCACCTGTGTTGAGGGGAGTCAAACAACACAGCCCCCAGAGAGAGACCCCACTCACACCAGGTATCTTCTTCTGACTAGATTATATCTCACCACACAAGGTGGATAGATGGGGTTGTCTGCAGTTCCAGATCCACCTTTATAAGTCACTGAGAAAGATGTAAGGACTTCCCTCCACTGCTTTCGCCACCAACTCCTCCTCCTCCCTGTGCCCTTGCCCAGTCTGCAGCAGCCTGATCTTGCCCCAAGAACTCAATTTGTGGTAAGAAGCACGTTCCCACATCCTGTTGAAGAGGGCCCTGGTCCTCCCTCCAACCTCAGAGGCTCAGCCAACTGGAATCCATCACAGCCGATTTGCAATGAGGTAGAGACTCTGTTAGACAGAGAGCTCTTAAAAATAGATTCATGACTGGGGCTCAACACTCTTGTCCCCAGCTATCTGCGTGCTTAGTCATGCTGAAACTCAAATAAATTCAGCCCATCAGCCAGTATAGTAAGTGTGATTAATATTACGGAAAGAAATGGGCCAGGCATTAGGGAGTGCCTGCAAGAATGCATGATGGCAGAGGCGGGCTGTTTTTGAGGAAGAAAAATAAAACTAAGTTCCTGCTTTTACATCTCCTTGGGGAAACAGAGTATACACCATAAGTACTTAAATTATGACCCACTAAGTACCTAAATATTTAGACAGTGTTAACGGGGCTTCAAAAAGCGTACCACATTTTCATTATCTCTAGCCCAACCTCCCTCTACCATCTTGTGAGAAGTTGTCACAAGTACCATATTTCCAGGCAACTTCTATTAACTCTATCTTTACAGACAATACCAAGGAGAATGGTTTTATTATGTAATCTGACAATAAACAGTTTTAAGAAAGCTTATTTTCAGATTAAAGCAGTTCCCTTTTCCAAGTTTACTGAATAGAGAAGATTAAGTCTCTTCGAAAAGAAAAGTTATCACTCCTGTGCGTGTGCACGTGAGCGCCTACTCAGAAGGGATGGGGAACTTGGTCGTGGGGACCATATCTGTTATTTTCTTTAATCTAGGCAATAGAAACTAGTGAAGTTGAGTAGCATTGCTCTGTGAAGGTTTGAACTGCTTGAGCATATTATAAAGTTTCACCAGCCTGCTTCCTACTTCTAGGATGGAAAGTTTATTTGGCTTAGGAAAGAACTTCCTATCTTCTTCGTCTTTTTATTATACCATTTTATCAATCCTTTGCTGAATGCACTGGAGCAATATGAGCCGTCGCCCTGGTAGAAGCTGGGCTTTCTCACGCGGCACCCCGTCCTCACCTGCCTACTTCCCTCTTCCATTCGCTCTGACTACAGTCTCTGAAGCCTTGGACAGGCCTAGAGCTGGCTTCCTGGAACGTTGTCCCTCTGATGCCATCATACCTGGAGTCCTGTTCCAGGTATTGGTGGCATTTTATTCTATAAGAAGAACCGTCAATTCAAGACCAGAAGTCATGGGTAAAACATGACTTAACAATAAAAAAAGAATCAGTAACATAGTAAGAAAGAAAATCCACATACAATAAAATTGATCAATGATAAAAGAAAGAAACAAACCAATTTGGGTAAGCTCTTATTAATTGCTGTCTCCCTCAAGATTAAAAGCATTACATACAATCAAGAGCAAATGACTTTCTTCTCTTTTTCCCTGGGCTCTGTATAGGGAAGAATGGCAGCATGCATAAAGGCGGTTTGCTCTCTTCATGCTTTAATTACAAAAGTAACACAAATATATCTTACGGAAGTAAAGGGAGGCTTCAGTTATTTTAAAATTATTAGTTACCCATGATTCACCATTGTTTTATTTCTATTGTGCTTTATAAATGAAACTTCACAAAGATGAGACTTTCAAAGACATGAAACTTTGAAAACAATCTCTAAGGGGGAGGTTGTATTTTTTAGGGGTTTGGGTTTTTGTTTGTTTTTTTACACAGTTGTTTATAGGTCTTAGGTTACATTCTATTACAAAAATTAAAGGTGGACTTTCTGGTAAGGTGTTTCTAATAACCCAGGAGTAATAAGATTAACTCGGGACCTCTCAGCTTTGGGACTATTTGGACTGATAATACTTTATTGAGGAGCTGTCCTGTGCGTTGTGAGATATTCAGCAGTATCTCTGATTTCTACACACTAGATGCCTTTCTTTTTTTTTTTTAAGATTTTATTTATTTATTTGACAAAGAGACATCAAGAGGGGGCAACACAAGCAGGGGGAGTAGGAGAGGGAAAAGTGGGCTTCCTGCAGACCAGGAAGCCCTTTGTGGGTCTCCATCCCAGGACCCCGGGATCATGACCTGAGTCTAAGGCCGATGCTTAACACTCAGCCACCCAGGCACCCCATCAGTCTGTCATTTCAATCAAAGATTTCTCCAGACATTGCCCAAAGTTCTTCTCATTGAGAACCATGGGATTAATCTAATATTCAATATATATTTAAAAGTAAGAGCACTGCAGGAGTGCCTGGGTGGCTCAGTCATTAAGCGTCTGCCTTCAGTTCAGGTCATGATCCCAGGGTCCTGGGATTGAGTCCCATGTTGGACTCCCTGCTCAGCGGGGAGTCGGCTTCTCCCTCTTCCTCTGTTCCTCCTCCACCAACTGGTGCTCACTCTCTCTCTCTCAGATAAATAACATCTTTTAAAAAAAGAAAAAAAGTATAAGGACTATAAAAATAAATCCCAAACCAAGCAAAACCCTGTTATAAACAAGTCATGTGGTGTTTATAAGATTCCGTATGAAATTATGTAGACAAACTGCTACAAAGAGAAACATTTTCTTAATGTGTACAGTTTCTTGATGTCTCTCCTAAATGTCATCTCAGTCTTTGTTTAAGTATGTACTTGATCCATTCTCTTCATAAAAGTTGCTAAAAGCAAAGAAAGATTTCCTGGAATCTAGAGTTACGAACTAGAAACCCAGAGGATGTAGCAAAACCCTTTTTGCTCGCAGCCATCTTCCTAGGGGACGTGGCAAATGTCGTGAGTTTATGGCAGTGAAGATAACATAAATCTGAGGAAGGAAAAATATATGGGAGCTAAAAGAAATTCATTTCTATCAAGAGCATTACACAATTACATCTGTGTAATTACAGAGCAATGAGTTGGGGTAGTTTGGACTAAATGTTATCTAGGCACATAACTGATGGAAATAATAGTGAATTGTTTCAAATGACTTTGGAAAAGAAACAAGTAATTTGAGATGAAATGTTTGATTTTACTTAAAATATCCTGAACTCTGAGGTCGTCCAGATATAAAATACTGCTTCTTAAGAATAAGTAGAAGCCCACTCTTTAAATCATTAAAAGTTAAAAAGTTCCTATAAACTAATGTCAAGTGTTAATAAGGGGAATCCAGAGGCAAACTATAGACAACCCTCTGTACAATCTTTTCACTAAAACTGTTCTAAAAATAAAAAATAAAATAAAACCTATCTTTAAAAAAAAAAGTTTGTGCAAAGAATATGCACTAATGTGGATCAATTGTAAGAGAAAATAACAGAGTGAATATTGAAAATATTTAACAACTAGAATCACAGAAGGTACCAAGCCATCAGAATGGTTGCTGATGATATACCCAGCTGTGCAGGTGTATAGCCACTGAATATCAGTTCTGGAAAAAAGCAGACTGCAAAGCAGGAGTTTCCACTTGGGCAAAAAATAGGGACAGGAAGGATGCATGTGTATGTTTATGTATTTTTGTATATGTACAGCTTAGAAATATACATAAGAAACTAAGGACAGTAGTTGCCTCTGGTGAGGAACTGGGTAGTCACTGAATAATGTATTGTTTAAAGCAGGTCATTTTTGAGAGTAAATGTGAATGTTATTACTAGTTCTTCCAGAACAATAGGCATAAATTTGTCCTATACTGGTAAGTCAATATATATGATACCCCTAGAACTGGGGCAATAGGGCTTTAGAGTTGACTGACTTTTCTCTCTATCATACAATGATACATGGCTCCTACACTCTTTCTAACTTTTGTTTTTACCTCTGATTTATTTGAGAGAGAGGGAGAGAGAGACAGCAAGTGCTCTAGAGAGGGGAGGCACAGAGAGAGAGAGAGAGAGAGAGAGAGAATCTCAAGCAGACTCCTCGCTGATCCCAAGACCCTGAGATCACGACCTAAGCCAAAACCAAGAGCTCGATGCTTAACCAGCTGAGCCACCCAGGCACCCCTCTTTTTAAATTTTTTAAAATAAAAAGAACTCTGGAAAGTGGAATGGCTATTCAATCTACAATGAAAGGGGAGAATGTTAAAAAAAAAATTAATCATTTTTGCCTGTCTATCCTTATCATTATGGAAGAAGTCTAGCTATTATTGTTAAGATTAAAGGCAAATCTGGGTGCTGAAAATCGTATTCAATAAAGCTGTAACAATGATAATGATACAACTTTGAAAGCTAAGCTGTCAGAATAAGTGGTCACATAGTTGTAGAGTTTGGTTTATTGATTTGCCAGACATATTAGTGCAAGCTCAGGGGCTGTTTTAGTTTCTTCAAAATGTCCTTCATAAGATGTATTACTATTTCTTTCTCTGTCTCTTAACATTCAATGAAAAGTTTTGAAGTGTAGGTAAACCAGACTCAAATACAGTAACTCCATTATGTTACCCAGCAGTATGTCTGTTGCAGTCACAGTGATTTAAAATTAGAACATCATGTAGCATTAATGTGTAAACTTGCCAAAGCACTATGTTGTGCACCAGAAACTAATGTAACGTTGAGACCAACTCTACTCAAATTAAAAATTCATAAATAAATAAAATTAGAAGATAATATTAACAATTATAAGTTCAGAATTTGGACACCTGGAGAAAATGATGTTATATGGATAGTGAATTAGAACAAACGATGTTGGCAGACAATCTTTGGATGCGTAGTACATGTAATTCTTTTTTTTTTTTTAAGATCTTATTTATTTGACAGAGAGAGATCAGAAGTAGGCAGAGCAGCAGGCAGAGAGAGAAGGGGAAGCAGGCTCCCCGCTGAGCAGAGAGCCCGATGTGGGGCTCGATCCCAT